>NC_049245.1:19775769-19872509 GCF_011100685.1 Canis lupus familiaris | reverse complement strand
GAAGGTCAAAGCTTTGATCTTCAAAGTCCAAGAGTGCCCTCATATAATTTTATATCTCAGGATTCATAGGACTTATCTTTGGAATGATTAGGAAAGTATTACTAAGACTATGAATGGAGCCCACTAAGCGACTGCAAGGCTGACTAGTGGGAAAGATAAATGTGGGTGTGAAAGAGCTCAGAACTGAGACAGGGGCTGGGGTGAGGTGAGTTGGCGTCTTTTTTCTGATCTGCACCATGAGTCCAGTTTTGCAGAGTGCCTGCCACATGGTAGGTGCTCAAGAGGTATTTGGGGAATTAATACAAGAATGATGAATGAGTGCATGATTTTCCCGACTGCTCCTGCATGCTCTGCAATCCATTGCCTCCCACTCTGTCCAAGAAGCTCAGCGCGGGGGCGGGGGGTGGGGGGAGAAGCTGCCAGTCTTAACTCCTACCCTGGACACGATCCCTTCCTCACATCTCTGATGTTCCTTCTCTCTGAGCTTCAGAGCTGCATGGAGGATGGACTTTGATCTGTGGGACCCAGAGATGTCTGAATCCTGATGGACTGAGCTTCAAACTGGCCCTACCTCTGTCTTAAAGGAGAATCAAGTGGGTCAAGAAAACAAGGTTTCCATTCTGCTCCTGATCAGGAACAACCCTTAATTTTCAGAGCACATTTGACTTTTGTTTTTTATTTTTTTAATGTTAATTCCAGTGTAGTTACCATACAGTGTTATATTAGTTTTAGGTGTACAATACAGTGATTCAATAATTCTATACATTACTCAATGTGCATCCTGTTAGGTGTAATGTTAATCTCCTTCACCAATCACCCATTCCCACACCCGATCTCCTCTGGTGACCATCAGTTTGTTCCCTATAGTCAAGCTTGTCAAGCTTCTGTTTTTTGGTTTGAGTTTTTTTAACCTTTTGTTTTGTTTCTTCAATTCCACATATAAGGGAAATTAGATGGTGTTTTTCTTTCTCTGAGTGACTTATTTCACTCAGCATTGCACTCTCTAGCTCCAACCATGTTGTTGCAAATGGCAAGATTTCATCCTTTTCAAGCTGAGTGATACAGCATTATATGTGTATAATTATATGGCATATATATACACACATATCACGTCTGTATGTATATGTATATGTGTATGTATATGTATATGTATATGTATACACACACACATACACCACCATTTTTATCCATTCATCTACAATGGTCACTTAGACTGCTTCCATATTTTGAATGAGCACATTTTACTTTTCGACAGAAGTTCCGCAAGTAAGATTTTAATTTAACATCGATCTATTTTGAAATGTCTACATGGAAAGCATTTTTCAGTTCTGAAATATAGAGAAATAGAATAAAAATCCTCAGTCCTACCACCGGATCTATGCCAAATATTAACATTTAGCCGTGATGTTCCGTTTCTTTTGAAAACACTGAGTGAATTTAGAGTTTCTCATTCTCCCTTTTTTTATTGGAGTTTGACTTTCCAACATATAGTATAACACCCAGTGCGCATCCCATCCAGTTCTCCCCTCAGTGCCCATCACCCAGTCACCCCATCCCCCTACCCACCTCCTTTCCACCACCCCTCGTTCATTTCCCAAAGTTAGGAGCCTCTCATGTCACCCTCACTGTCACCCTCACTGATTATTCTCACTCATTTTCTCTTCTTTCCCCTATAATCCCTTTCACTATTTTTTATATTCCCCGTATGAGTGTAACCATAGAATGTTTGTCCTTCTCCGATTGACTTATTTCACTCAGCATAATACCCTCCAGTTCCAGCCACGTCGAAGGAAATGGTGGGTATTCGTCATTTCTAATGGCTGAGGAATATTCCATTGTATACTTAGACCACAGCTTCTTTATCCATTCATCTCCTGATGGACCCCGAGACTCCTTCCACAGTTTAGCTATTGTGGATATTGCTGCTATGTGTCTGTTTTTGTGCCAGTACCACAATGTCTTGATGACCACAGCATTGTAGTACAACTCGTAAACAGCATTGTGATGCCCCTGGCTCTGGTTTTCTTTTTCAATATTCCCCTGGCTATTCAGGGTCTTGTTGGATTCCAGACAGATTTTAAGATGATTTGTTCCAACTCACTGAAGAAAGTCCATGGTATTTTGATAGGGATTGCATTGAACATGCAAATTGCCATGGGTAGTATAGATATTTTGGCAATATTAATTCTTCCAATCCATGAGCATGGCCATCTCTTTGTGTCTTCCTCAATTTCTTTCAGAAGTTTTCTGCAATTTTTAGGGTATAGATCCCTTACCTCTTTGGTTGTGTTTGTTACTAGGTACCTTATGGTTTTGGGTGCAATTATAAATGGGACTGATTCCTTAATTTCTCTTTTTGCAGTCTCATTGTTAGTGTATAGAAATGCCATTGATTTCTGGGCATTGATTTTGTATCCTGCCACACTGCCGAATTGTTGTATGAGTTCTAGCAATCTTGGGGTGGAAACTTTTGGGTTTTCTATATGCAGTATCATGTCATCTGTGAAGAGGGAGAGTTTGACCTCTTCTTTGCCAATTTGAATGCCTTTTATTTCTTTTTGTTGTCTGATTGCTGAGGCTAGGACTTCTAGTACTATGTTTAATAACAGTGGTGAAAGGGGAAAGCCTCTCAGTTTTTCCCCACCGAGAATGATATTTCCTGTGGGCTTTTCATAGATGCCTCTTAAGATACTGAGAGATGTTCCCTCTATCTCTACACTCTGAAGAGTTTTTTTTTTTTTGAAGTTAGAGGTATGTTTTAATATTACAACCAAGTTTTTTCTTTGCTTTCCTTCTTCTTTTTCTTTTCTTTTCCAAATTGATAGACGTTTTATTATTATTATTATTAATATTATTTATTTATTTATTTTTTATAAATTTATTTTTTTATTGGTGTTCAATTTGCCAACATAACGAATAACATCCAGTGCTCATCCCATCAAGTGCCCCCCTCAGTGCCCATCACCCAGTTACCTCCACCCCCCACTCACCTCCCCTTCTGACACCCCTAGTTCGTTTCCCAGAGTTAGGAGTCTCCTGTTCTGTCTCCCTTTCTTATATTTCCCACTTATTTTTTCTCCTTTCTCCTTTATTCCCTTTCACTATTTTGTATATTCCCCGCATGAGTGTAACCATATAATGTTTGTCCTTCTCTGAATGACTTATTTCACTCAGCATTATACCCTCCAGTTCCATTCACGTCGAAGCAAATGTTGTGTATTTGTCATTTCTAATGGCTGAGTAATATTCCATTGTATACATAAACCACATCTTCTTTATCCATTCATCTTTCGATGGACACCGAGGCTCCTTCCACAGTTTGGCTATTGTGGACATTGCTGCTATGAACATCGGGGTGCAGGTGTCCCAGCGTTTCATTGCATCTGTATCTTTCGGGTAAATCCCCAGCAGTGCAATTGCTGAGTCGTAGGGCAGATCTATTTTTAACTCTTTGAGGAACCTCCACACAGTTTTCCAGAGGGGCTGCACCAGTTCACATTCCCACCAACAGTGCAAGAGGGTTCCCCTTTCTCCACATCCTCTCCAACAATTGAGGTTTCCTGCCATGTTAATTTTCCCCATTCTCACTGGTGTCAGGTGGTATCTCATTGTGGTTTTGATTTGTATTTCCCTGATGGCAAGTGATGCAAAGCATTTTCTCATGTGCTTGTTCGCCATGTCTATGTCTTCCTCTGTGAGATTTCTGTTCATATGTGAGATTTCTGTTCATTCTCTGAAGAGTTTTGATCAGGAATGGATTCTGTGTTTCTTCAAATACTTTCTCTGCATCTATTGAGAGGATCATATGGTTCTTGTTTTTTCTCTTGTTGATGTTTTCTATCATGTTGATTGTTTTATGAGTGTTGAACCAACCTTGCATCCGAGGGATGAATCATCCCTGGTGATGATCATGGTGAATCATCTTAACGTACTGTTGGATCCTATTGGTTAGTATCTTGTTGAGAATTTTTGCTTCTGTGTTCATCAGGGATATTAGTCTATGCTTGTCCTTTTTGGTGGGGTCTTTGTCTGGTTTTGGAATCAAGGTGATGCTAGACTCATAAAACAAGTTTGGAAATATTCCACCCTTTTCTATCCTTTGGAACAGCTTTAATAGAATAGGTATTATTTCTTCTTTAAACATTTGACAGAGGGCAGCCAGGGTGGCTCAGCGGTTTAGTGCCGCCTTCTGCCCAGGGCATCATCCTGGGGACCTGGGATCGAGTCCCATGTCAGACTCCCTGCATGGAGCCTGCTTCTTCCTCTGCTTGTGTCTCTGCCTCTCTGTCTCTCTTTCTGTGTGTCTATCATGAATAAATAAATAAAATCTTTTTAAAAAAGAAACATTTGATAGAATTCCCCCTGAGAAGCCATCTGGCCATGGACTTGTGTGTCTTGGGAAGTTTTTGATGATTGCTTCAATTTCCTCATTGGTTATTGTCCTGTTGAAGTTTCCTATTTCTTCCTGTTACAGTTTTGGTAATTTGTGGTTTTCCAGAAATGCATCCATTCCTTCTAGATTGCCTAATTTGTTGGCATATAGCTGCTCATAATAAGTTTTTAAAATCGTTTGTATTTCCTTGTTATTGGTTGTGATCTCTCCTCTTTCATGCATGATTTTATTAATTTGAGTCTTTTTTCTTTTTAATAAGTCTGGCTAGTGGTTTATCTATCTTATTAATTCTTTCAAAGAAACAACTCCTGGTTTAGTTGATCTGTTCTACAGTTCTTCTGGTCCCTATTTCATTGAGTTCTGCTTGAATCTTTATTATTTCCCTTCTTCTGCCTGGTGTAGGTTTTACTTGCTGTTCTTTCTCCAGTTCCTTTAGGTGCAAGGTTAGCTTGTGTATTTGGTTTTTTCCCAGTTTTTTGAGGGTTGCTTGTATTGCGATGTATTCCCCTCTCAGGACTGCTTTTGCTGTATCCCAAAGATTTTGAATGGTCGTATCATCATTTTCATGACTTTCCATGAATCTTTTTAGTTCTTCTCTAATTTCCTGGTTGACCATTTCCTCTTTTAGTAGGGTGCTCTTTAACCTCCATATGTTTGACTTTCTTCCAAATTTCTTCTTCTGCTTGGGTCCTGGTTTCAAAGCATTGTGGTCTGAAAATAAGCACGGACATCCCAATCTTTTTTGGTATCGGTTGAGATCTGATTTGTGAGCCAGTATGTGGTCTATTCTGTAGAAAGTTCCATATGCCCCGAGAAGAATGTGTATTCAGTTGCATTCAGATGGAAAGTTCTGTATATATCTGAAATCCATCTGGTCCAGTATATCATATAAGGCCCTTGTTTCTTTGGTGATGTTCTGCTTAGAAAATCTGTCATTTGCAGAAAGAGCTGTGTTGAAGTCTCCTACAACTGGTGTATTAGTATCTAAGTATCTCTTTACTTTGGTTATTAATTGATATACTTGGCAGCTCCCAGATTAGGGGCATAAATATTCTTGATTGTTAAGTCTTCTTGTTGGATAGACCCTTTAAGTATGATATAGTGTCTCTCTTCATCTCTTACTACAGTCTTTGGGATAAACTTTAATTTATCTGCTATGAGGATGGCTACCCCTGCTTTCTTTTGAGGATCATTTGAATGATAAGTAGTTCTCCACCGTTTCATTTTCAGGTGGGAGGTGTCCTAGGTCTAAAATGATTCTCTTGTAGACAGCAAATAGATGGGTCTTGATTTTTCATCCAGTTCAATATCATGCTCCTTTTGATGCGATCATTTAGCCCATTCATGTCCAGAGAATAATTGAAAGATATGAATTGAAAGATATGAATTTAGTGTCATCATAATACCTATTCAGTCCTGTGTTTGTGGATTACTACTTTGGACTTCTTCTTTCTTTTACAGAGTCCCCCTTAATATTTCTTGCAGAGTTGGTTTGGTGGTCACATATTCTTTCAGCTTCTGCCTATCTTAGAAGCTCTTTCTCTCTCCTTCTATTCTGAATGACAGCTTTGCTGGATAAAGTATTCTTGGCTGCATGTTCTTCTCTTTCAGTACCCTGAATATATGCTGCCAGCCCTTTCTGGCCTGCCAGGTCTCTGTGGATGGGTCTGCTGTTAATCTGCTGTTATGTTTCTCCCCATATAAGTTAAGAATCTCTAGTCTCTTGTTGCTTTCATGATTTTCTCTTTATCTTTGGAATTTGCAAGTTTCACTAATAAATGTTGAGGTGTTGAATGGTTTTTATTGATTTTTGGGAGGGACCTCTCTATCTCTTGGATTTGAATGCCTGGTTCCCACCCCAAATTAGGGAAGTTCTCAGCTATGATTTGTTCAAATATACTTTGTGGCACTCTCCCTCTTGGCCTCCTTGGAATTACAGTTATATTCCCATGCTATCATTTATTTCCCTAAGCCTTTCCTCATTGTCTCTTAATTGGCTTTCCCTTTTTTCCTCAGCTTCCTTCCTTACCATCAACTTGTCTTCTATGTCACTCACTCTTCCTTCCACCTCATTAACCCTAGAAGTTAGGACATCAAGTTTGGATTGCATCTCATTTAACTTATTTTTAATTTCAGCCTGATTAGATCTCAACTCTACAGCAATGAAATCTCTAGAGTCTTTTATGTTTGTTTTTTTTTCCAGAGCCACGAGTAGCTTTATAATTGTGCTTCTGAATTGGCTTTCTGACATCGAATTGAAATCCATATTCTGTAACTCTGTGGCAGAGAGTACTGATTCTGGTTCTTTCTTTTGTGGTGAGTTCTTTCTTCTAGTCATTTTGTTCAGTGCAGAGTGGCTGTATGAGCAGGCTGAGTCAAAAATATCAGCCACAACCTACGTAAAGTACACCCTAGATGATTCCAAAGAGGTCAGAGACCAGAAAATGAAAAAGAAGATCAGAACAAAATAAAACAAAAGGACCACTAATGTGAAAAATAAATTTTAAAACAAAGTAGAAAAAATAAGAGGCCAAAAACCCCAAAGAAGAAGAAAAAGAAAACAAAAGTAAAGCAGAAAAAGAGAACAAAGAAAAAAAGGGGGTGTAGAGAGAGAACGTATTCTACCTGAGGAGTCCTAGAGGGTGATTCTCTTGGTTCTGAGTGTATTTTGTTATGTATGTTAGAACATGCTCAACCCCAAATTTATATAAAACAGCAATACTTATAGAATTGTAGCCCCAACAATGACCACCAAAACATAAACAAGATAAAAGAGGGGTGCAGAATGGGAGTGAGGAGAGAATGTAATCTCACAGAATGAACCAGCACAGTATTCCACTTGGTTCTCAGTCTACGCTGGTCATGTTTTAGAAGTTATTACCTACCACATTGTAGAACAAAACGAGGCAGAGAAAACACAAAACACAAAGCATTAATCCATTTCTCGTATATCTCCCAAAATTAAATTGAATACGTTGAAGGAAATCCAGAAGTGAAAAATGTATTTAAGACATGTAATTGTAGAAATATGAAAGTGAAAAAGGAAAAGAACTTAAAACTGAACAGCTGGTAAAATATTGTAGTTAAGGTGGAAAAGAGAAAAAAATATTGGAAGTTTTTAGTCTGATACAAAAACAGGTTGTAATGGAAAAAGGAAAAAAAAGGTTAAAAAATAAAGGGGGGGGCTTTAGTTCTATATACTATTTTCCCTTGGTCCTGGAGGTTTCCATCACTGCTTGGTCAAGAACTTGCTCCTGCCCTGTACTTCCAGCTGGTCTTCAGGGGGAGCAGTCTGCTGTGCTGATTCTCAGGTGTCTGTGCCTGGGCGGAGATGTCCCGCCCCTTGCCAGGTGCCCGGCTCAGTAAGAGCTGTTTATCCTGTGAGGCCTTTGTTCCCTGGCGGCCGCACCTCTCCCGGGCACTTGGTGAAACCAGGAGGAAACAGAATGGTGGCGGTGGCCAGCTCTCCAGCTCTGGAGTCAGCTCCCCGAGAGGAACTAATGCAGTCTTCCAGTCCACACTGGCCTACGTGCTCCCGGGGCAGGCGCGGGTGCACTGATCTGCACAACTTGGAGTCACCTAGTGGCAGGACAGTTCTCAGTGTCCTGTGCCCTCCCCTGTTCCGCCTGTCCCGGGGGAACGCAGGATCCCCGGCTTGGATGGCCTGGGATCCGGGGCCCTGTGCTGCTGGGCCCCAGCTCCTGGGGGCCGCCTCTCCCAAAGGGAATGGGGCACAGCCACCTCCGTCTAGAGCAGGCCCACCTGACCAACCGGGGCTGTGGTGCTCCAGCCCTTTATGGATATGGGACCCGAGGTTTGCGGTGAGCTTTCCCCCGGGAGCCCCTCCTCTAATAGTGACTCGGGGAATCTTGAGGCTTCACGGCCCCTCCTGGGATTTTGTCCGATTTCCCTACTAAGCACTTTTCCATCAGGGAAAATTCTGGCGTAGGTTTTTCAAGTTCCCACTTCTCCAGAGCTGGGCTTTCCTGTCCCTGAGGCTCCCGCTGCTCCCCTTTAGCCCTGCTACTCGCGGTGCCCCTCCCCCACGTGATTCTTTTTCATTCATTTATTTATTTTTTTCTCGCCTTCGTACCTTGTTAGAAGTGAAAACCCTTCTGTCGGTAGCATTCCAGCTGTTCTCTCTTTGAATCTCAGGTCAAATTCGTAGGTGTTCAGGATGTTTTGAAAGTCATCTAGGTAAGTTGGTGGGACCAGGTGAGTCGAGGACCCCTACTCTTCTGCCATCTTGCCCTTCCTCTGGAGTTTCTCATTCTCAAATTTGATTTTATAATTTCACAGCATACGATAATCCTTAAGCATTATCCAATTTTACTTGCATGTTTTATATTTTATATAAATGCTATTACACCCTATACGACATTCTGCAACTTTTATTTTTTATGCTTAATACAGCTTGTGGGATTTCTTCATGTTGCTATACGTAGCTCCACTTTATTAACTTTCCACAGCTCTATAGCTGTGTATTATAAGAATATGCTACTGCTTAGAGATTCTTCTGAGGATGATATTAAAGCTAACCTACTATTTGGGTAAGACAACTTTACAAGTATTTCTCTCTACCCTTGGGCACACATGAGAGGATCCCTCGTGTTCTTCTGCCATGGTCCACATAGCAGCAGAGTTAGTATCATTTGGGAGCTACTGTAGCACAAAATAAGCTTTTAATCTTTGATGAAGTTTTGCTCTTTCCATTTATACCTGATCTAGCTTTGTTCTTCTGAGTTGCGTGTGTGTATGTGTGTGTGTGTGTGTGTGTGTGTGTGTGTGTGATAAATGACAGGAATCTTGCATTTTTTCTCCCATTGGGATAAATTATCCAGCACTCACTGGTCAGCACAACCATCTTTGCCATATAGTAAACCACTCCATCCATGTATGGTTGTTTTTATGAAGCATAATGCCATTGAGGTTTGGAACTGCTTTATAGGATTGTAATTGAGTTTTGAACATCAATCTTATTCCAACAAGCTTATCACACTCATACTAATGCTCAAAGTATGGACATTCTCTTATGTGTAACTCTTCCAACACCAATCAGCTCAACTAGCTTAGTTTTTACCTTCATTAAACTTACATATGCACATGGTTTCAGAGGCAAATAGTTCTATACGTTCTACATATGAAGATTAGAGTCTCCCTACCTCCCACTATTCTCTATCTCCCAGAGGCAACCATTTTATAGTCTTTTAATTGATTATTTTGCATGTCATTCCTGTGCAGGGGCCATGCTAACCCTCTCTGTACCATTCCAATTTTAGTATATGTGCTGCCAAAGCGAGCACTTACTTGGTTATTTTTAACTGCTTCTTCTAGAGATGATAGCCAGAACTCAGATAGCATGCTTATATCGCCACTTCTTGACTTCTCACCCGTCGGAAATATTCACTGACTTCCCACTATGGATGATTGGGATACAATGCTCTGTCACTCCTGACCCACCCACGTATGCACATCTTTACCCCATCAACATAATATTTTAATGTTGGATAACATCATAGTCAGTGTCCTCATTATAATGATATTGGATTTTATAGCTCAATCGTGTAACACCCCTAGCTTTTGTGCGTGTCCACCTGCTTATGTGTATTTTGTGTAACCACCACCATATTCAGGGTACAAACAGTTCTGTGGCCACAGAGGTTACCCTTGTGCTACTCTTTCTTAGGGACAGTCAGCTCCATCACACCAACCTCTGGCACATGCCAATCTGTTCTCTATAATGTCAAGAATGTTGTGTCAGTGGAGTCACACAGTATGTGACATCATGAGATTGATTTTGTTCACACAATGTAATGCCTTTGGAAACTTACAAGCTGTGCACATGAAAATAAATTATTCCTTTTTATTGCTGAGTAGTATTTCCTCATAGAAATGTAGCACACTTGGTTCCACCATAAACTTATCACTGGATATTTTACTTGTTACCAGCTTTTTACCATTACAAAGAAGGCTTCTGTAGACATTCACACACAGGTTTTTGTGAGGCTGTAGTCTTCATATCCATCAGATGAATGCCTGGGAATGTGATTTTGAGGACAGCGAAACCCACTTCCTCTCCTGAAAGAAAAGAAATGATGCAAACACATGCAACTTCTTCTTTTTTATAGACTTTTTATAGATTGTTTGTTATAGATTGTTTTATAGATTGTTTTTTCTAGACAAAAAGTTATCTCTACACCCACTTGGGGCCCAAAAACACAACCCTGAATCAAGAGTTACTAACTCCACCAATAAGCCAGTGAGGTGCCCCAAGCACAACCCTTTCTGAGGTCCACAGTGCACTGTGCATTGAGGTGAAGTTTTACCAGTTCCATCAATAAAGGGTTACAATAGGGAGTCAGTTGTGGAGCAGACCTCATTTGATCCCCAAGTTTTTCAGGTCCTGTCAATCCCATTCCTTCCTCCAGTACAGTAGCTCTTGGTGGAGGAAGGTACCGAATGAGGGCACAAGCTAGCCACCCCCAAGTGTCATAGGCTCAGGAGTTTAGGACAAGCCCCCAGCCACAGATTCTTCTTGGCTTGGAGATTCTAAGTGAAGAATCACCTGGAAGACCTCCAGATGGGGGGAGGGGCCCAGTGCAAAGCGCAGAGGCCCCAGGTTGGCAGGAACCATTGTTTCTGCTAGAACTGTCCACTCCCTCTGAAACATAAGAAAAGGCCTCTTCCTACATTTCCTCCTCACCATGTAAGGTCTTCTGTACATGACTTCTGTTTCACAATGCAGAAGCAGATTGCTGCCTCACAGCTATGTCACTGCATCAGAGATGCTTCCCTTATATCACATGAGGGGTGGATATTTCTTTTCTACAGAACAGAGGCTCATTTTCCCCAGCACACACGTTTGCACAGAGCAGGGTCCTCTGGCCTCCACAATGTCAGCTCCTGCCTCTGAACCCAGCCCCCTTCCCTACCTGCTGCTGGCTCTGCTGTTGGGACTCACAGGTGAGCATTGCCTTGGGGGAGACTCCCCTTTCCCTGACTCCTCAACCTCTCCCTGCCCGTGGACACTGAAGGCCTCCAGGTAAGCACAGATGTGCTACCTAGGTCTGCCAAAGAAGGCCAAGGACTGGGTATCATCTGAGAGCATGACATTAGGGATCTGAGCATTTCCTCTATGAATCCATCACCTGCAGCTGGTTACCAGAGGTGTCCAAACAGTTGATGCTTCAATGGGTAACAATGACAATGTTGCGTGTGTTCGTTGATCTAATCCTCACAATGCCCTGCCTGGTAGCTCAGACTGTCCTGATCGCAGATAGGGAACCTGAGGCAGGAAGAGCAGCAGGCCCAATATCACTTACTTAAGTCAGAGTGGCCCAGCTGGGATTCATGTCCAGGCCACCCAGCTGCACAGATCATTCTGTTAACCATGTTATGCTCCTTCATTCTCATTGGAGGCTAATTTCAGAAACATCAGAAAACACAGAGAGTCAAACAGAAGAAGAGCCATCACTTATCACACTCAGGGGTCTCTAGAGTTCCAGTTCTGTTCTGTGAACTCAGAAACTTTTATAAATGATGTGCTGGATGTTTCCTATGTGTCAAATTTTTTTACTGAATTTTAACACGTTTTATAATTTCATTTATTCCTCAAAATGAACTCTATACTAACATGCTAGGCCACACATTATATATATGCGGGAATGCACTTGTGTGTGTGTGTGTGTGTGTGTGTGTGTGTGAATGCACTTGTGTGTGTGTCTTCACGTGTGTACATGTATAGGTGGGTGTGAAAAAGCTGCATATACAAACTTGCTCACGCACATGGAGTTTTTTCTTTCCTTTTTAAATTTAAAATCAAAATATAACATATAGTGTATTGTTAGTTGAAGAGGTACAGGTTAATGATTCATCAGTTGCATATAACACCTTGCGCCCATCACATCACGTGCCCTCCTTAATGCCTATGACCCCATACTCCCCACCCCTCTCCAGCAACCCTCAGTTTGCTTCCTAGGGTTAAGGGTCTCTGTGGTTTCTCTCTCTCCCTCTGATTTTGTCTTATATTATTTTTCCCTCCCTTCCCCTATGATCCTCTGTTGTTACTTAAATTCCACATATGATTTAGGTCATATGATAATTGTCTTTCTCTGATTGACTAATTTCACTTAACATAATACCTTCTTGTTCAACCCACATCATTGCAAATGGCAAGATTTCAGTTCTTTGATGGCTGAGTAATATTCCACTGTATATATATACCCTGTATCTTCCTTATCCATTCATCCGTCCATGGACATCTGGGCTCTTTCCATAGTTTGACTATTGTGGACATTGTGCTATGAACTTTGGGGGACAGGTGCCCGTTCAAATCACTATGTCTGTATCCTTTGGATAAATACCTAATAGTGTAATTGCTGGGTTGTAGGGTACCTCTATTTTCAACTTCTTGAGGAGCCTCCGTACTGTTTCCCAGAGTGGCTGCACCAGCTTGCATTCTCACTAACAGTATAAGAGGGTTCCCCTTTCTCTGCATCCCTGCCAACACCTTTCATTTCTTGACCTGTTAATTTTAGCCATTCTGACTGCCATGAGGTGGTATGTCATTGTGGTTTTGATTTGCACTTCCTTGATGTGGAGTACTGCTGAGCATTTTTTCATATGTCTGTTGGCCAATTGTTTGTCTTCTTTGGAGAAATGTCTGTTCATGTCTTCTGCCCATTTCTTGACTGGATTATTTGTTTTTTGGCTGTTGAGTTTGATAAGCTCTTTATAGATTTTGGATACTAGACCTTTATCTGATAAGGCATTTATAAATATCTTCTCCCATTCTGTAAGCTGTCTTTGATTTTTATTAAGTGTTTCATTTGCTGTGCATAAGCTTTTTATCTTGAGGAATTCCCAGTAGTTCATTTTTGCTTTTGTTTCCCTTGCCTTTGGAGGTGTGTCAAGCAAGAAACTGCTGCAACCAAGGTCAAAGAGATTGGTGCCTCTATTCTCCTCTAGGATTTGGATGGATTCCTGCCCACATTAGGTCTTTCATCCATTTTGAGTTTTTCTTCTGTATGTGTAAGAAAATGGTCTAGCTTAATTCTTCAGTATGTGGCTGTCCAATTTTCTAACACAATTTGCAGAAAAGAATTTTTCCATGGGATATTTTTTTCTGTCAGTAGTTAAAAGATTAAAAATCAAAGATTAGTTGACCATAGAGTTGACGGTCCACTTGTGGGATCTATCTTCAGTTCTATTCATGTATATGTCTATTTTTCTGCCAATACCATACTGTCTTACTGATCACAACTTTGTAATACAGCTTGAAGTTCAAAATTGTGATACCACCAGCTTTGGTTTTCTTTTTTCAACATCCTTTGGCTTTTCAGGGTCTTTTCTGATTCCATACAAATTTTAGCTCTGTGAAAAATTCTGATGATATTTTGATAAGGATTGCATTGAATATGTAGATTGCTTTGGGTAGCAGATATTTTAACAATATTGGTTCTTCCCATCCATGACACAGGAAATTTTTCCAATTTTTTGTGTCTTCCTCAATTTCTTTTATAAGTGTTCTACAGTTTTCAGAGTACAGATCCTTTACCTCTTTGGTTAGGTTTATTCCTAGGTATCTTATAGCTTTTGTTGCAGCTGTAAGTGGGATCAACTCCTGAATTTTTCTTTCTTCTGTCTCATTGTTATGTACAGAAATGCAACTGACTTGTGTGCATTGATTTTATTTCCTGCTGCTTGCTGAATTCCTACATGAGTTCCAGCAGCTTTTGGTGAAGTCTTTTGGGTTCTCCACATAGAGTATCATGGCATCTGCCAAGAGTGAAATTAGATTCTTTACCAATTTGGATGCCTCATATTTCTTTTTGTTGTCTGAATGCTGAGGCAGGACTTCCAATACTATGTGGGACATCAGTGGTGGAAGTAGACATCTCTGTGGTGTTCCTGTCCTTATGGGAAGAGTTCTCACTTTTTCCCCCATTGAGGATGATACAGGAGTGGGCTTTTCACGTATGGCTTTCACAAAATTGAGGTATGTCCCCTCAATCCCTACACTGCAGACAGTTTTAATCAGGAAAGGATACGGTAGTTTGTCAAATGCTTTTTCTGCATCTATTGAGAGGATCATATGGTTCTTGTCCTTTCTTTTTCCAAAAAACTTCATTTATTTATTTGAGGAAGAGAGAAGAAGCAGAGGGAGTGGCAGAGAGAGAGAGGGAAAAGCAGGCTCCCCGCTGAGCAGGGAGCCTGACATAGTCTCAATCTCAGGACCCCAAGGTCATGACCTAAGCTTAAGACAGACACTTAACCAACTGAGCCACCCAGGTGCTCCAGTTCTTGCCCTTTCTTTTGTTAATATGGTGAATCACATTGATTGACTTGCAGATGTTGAACCACCCTAGCAGCTCTGGAATAAATCCCACTTGGTCAGGATGAATAATCGTTTTAATGTACTGTTGGATCCTATTAGTTAGTATCTTGGTGAGAAGTTTGGCATCCCTGTTCATCAGGGATTACTGGTCTGTAATTCTCCTTTTTGGTTGGGGTTTTTGTCTGGTTTTGGGATCAAGGTAATGCTGGCCTCATAGAACGAGTTTGGAGGTTTTCCTTCCATTTCTATTTTTTTAAACGGTTTCAGGAGAATAGCTATTCAATCTTCTCTAAATATTATGTAGAATTCTGCTGGGAGGCCATGGGGTCTTGAACTCTTGATTGTTGGGAGATTTTTAATTACTGCTATAATTTCTTTCCTGGTTATGAGTCTGTTCAATTTTTCTATTTCTTCCTGTTTCAGTTTTGGTAGTTTACATGTTTCTAGGAATGCATCCATTTCTTCCAGATTGCCTGATTTGCTGGCATAAAATTGCTCATAATATATTCTTATAATTGTTTGTCTCTCTTCAGTGTGGGCTGTGATCTCTCCCCTATCATATGATTTTCGATATCTGGTTGCTTTCTCGTTTCTTTTTGGTAAGTTTGGCCAGGAGTTTATCAATCCTATGAATTCTTTCAAAGAATCATGTCCTAGTTTCATTGATCTGTTCTACTGTTCTTTTGGTTTCTATTTCATTGAGTTCTGCTCTAATCTCTATTAATTCTCTTCTCCTGCTGGGCTTAGGTTTTCTTTGCTGTTCTTTTTCTGGCTCCTTTAGATGTAAGGTTGTGTTGTGTATTTGAGACTTTCTTTTTCATGATTTTGTTTATTTTTGAGAGACACACACAGAGAGAGAGAGAGAGAGAGAGAGGCAGAGACACAGGCAGAAGGAGAAGCAGGCTCCATGCAGGGAGCACGATGTGGGACTCGATCCCGGGTGTCCAGGATCAGGCCCCGGGCTGAAGGCAGCACTAAACTGCTGGGCCACCTGGGCTGCCCCTATATTTGAGACTTCAATGTTTCTTCAGAAAGGTCTGTAATACTATATACACCCACTTAACACCATCTTTGCTGCATCCCAATGATTCTGAACTCTTGTGTTTTCATTTTCATTTGTTTCCTTGAATAAAAGAAAAATTCTTCTGTAATTTCCTCGTTGACCCATTCATTCTTTAGTAGGATGCCCTTTAACCTCCATGTATTTGTGTTCCTTCCAAATTTTCTCTTGTGATTTAATTCAAGTTTTAAAGCATTGTGGTCTGAAAATATGCAAAGGATGATCCCAATCTTTTGGTACCATTTGAGACGTGATTGTGACTCATTATGTGATGATTTCTGGAGAATGTTCCATGTGTACTCGAGAAAAATGTGTATTCTGTTGATGTAGGAGGAAATGCTCTGAATACATCTGTAAAGTCCATCTGGTCTGTCATTCAAAGCCCTTGTTTTCTTGTTGACCTTCTGCTTAGATGATTTGTCTACTGCAATGAGTGTGGTGTTAAAGTTCCCTAGTATTATTATATTATCATCAATGTGTTTCCTTAATTTTGTTATTAACTGGTTTATATAATTAGCTGCTCCCACAGAGAGGCATAATATTTACAATCTTCTTGTTGGGCAGACCTTTTAATTGTCATACAGTGTCCTGCATCATCTCTTATTACACTCTTTGTTTTAAAATCTAGCTTTTCTGGCATAAGGATTGCTACCCCATCTTTCTATTGATGTGCATTAGCATGATAAATGGTCCTCCACCCTGTCATTTTCAATCTGGAGGTGTCTTTGAGTCTAAAATGAGTCTCTTGCAGACACAATATCAATGGGTCTTGCTTTTCATCCAATATGACACCCTGTGCCTTTTGATTGGGGTTTTTAGCCCATTTACATTCACAGTAATCATTGAAAGATAGGAATTGAATTCCATTGTATTACCTGTAAAGTCCCTGTTTTTATAGATTGTCTATGTTCCCTTCTAGTCTATGTTACTTTTGGGCTCTCTCTTTGCTCCAAGGCTCCTATTTAATAGTTCTTGCAGTACTGGTTTAGTGTTCACAAATTCCTTTAGTTTCTGTTTGTCCTAGAATTTCTTTATCACTCCTTCTATTTTGATTGACAGCCTTGCTGGGTAAAGTATTCCTGGCCGCATATTTTTCTCATTGAGCATCTTGAATATATCATGCCTGTCTTTCTGTCCTGCCAGGTCTCTATGGACAGCTCTGCAGCTAGCCTTATGTTTCTACCCTTGTAGGTTCCAGACTTCTTGTTCTGAGCTGCTTTCAGGGTTTTCTCTTGGTCTCTGAGATTTGCAAGTTTCACTATTATATGTCGAGGTGTTGACATATTTTTATTGAGGTGTTGACATATTTTTATTGATTTAGAAAAGGAGTTCCCTGTGCCTCCTAGACTTGTATGCCTGTTTCCTTCTCCAGATTAGGTAAGTTCTCAACTACGATTTGTTCAATTAAATCTGCATCTCTCTCTCCATATCTGTCTCTGTTGTGTCTCTCTCCTCCACCTCTGCAACCCTAGAATTCTAGTATTATTTTGCTTTATGCTATCACTGATCTCCCTTTGTGATTCCATAGTTTTTCTCTTTTTCACACTGCCTTTTTCTCTCTTTCACAGTTGCCTTTTGCCTTCTATATTCTAATTCTCTTTTGCTTCATTTATCCTAACACTTAGAGCCTCCATTTTTGGCCACATCTCAATAATAGCTTTTTCTATTTCAGCCTAATTATATTTTAGTTCTTTTATCTCTCCAGTAAGAGATTCTCTAGCAGAGAACATTTCTTTTCTAGCCAGGCTTGTATCTTTATACTCATTGTTCTGAATTCTAGTGCTGACATCCTACTTATATCCACGTTGCTTTAATCCCTAGCAGTCCGTACTGCCTCTCTATTGGAATGAGTTTCTCTGTCTCGTCATTACATCCAGAAAGAATAGAAGAAAGAGAGAGAAAATAAAAAAATAGCAACCACACCAGAAAAATACAAACAAAACAAATCAAAGGAATATAGAAACAAAAGAAAGAGAGAGAACACTCTGTGTTCACCCAGCCTGTCACCGAGTGTTTTTATCTCAGGACACAACACTGTTTGGAGTCTCTAAATTTTAGGGGCTGCTCTGGCATGCACCCACGTGGTTCCTCCTGGAGAGGGAACGGGGTCGCCTGGGGTTTTTCAGTTTCCTGGGCCCCTGCTTAGAGAGTGGTCACCGAACATGCCACCGTTCATGGTTTACGGCAACACCTAGCTGAAAGCCCACTCTGAGCATGCTGATGCAACAGGCTTCCCCACTCCAATGCCTGCGAACTCTGCTGCCTTCCCTGTTATTCCTGTGATCCTGGGGATCCTGACGTCCCAGTCCCACCTGGGGTTCAGCCCCACTTGGCTACCTGAGCCTTTCAGACAGGAATGTCTCCCACTGTAACAGACTTATAAAAGTTCCAAATTTTTACTCCACTGCTATATCTCGTTCTGGTACCTGCCTTACAGATGCTTCCTCTCTCTGTGGTTTATCTTCTGATATAGCGCCCTGTACTCACAACTCTGCACCTCCTACCTTGTAAAAAGCGGTCACTATTCTATTTGTAGAATTGCGGAAATTCAATTCTCAGATCTCCAGTTGATTTCACATGTGTTCAGATTGATTTGATAACTATCTAGATGAATTCCAGGAACCAACAAAATTAGGGTCCCCTCTCCTTCTGTCGTCCTACCTCTGTAGAGGTCCACACATGGGATTTTTTGAAAACATTTTGCTTTTTTTTTTCATAACATGTCCAGTCTCCATAAAATGAACACTGAACAGATATTTGGATCCTTGTCTCTCAGCTACTCACTCTCTTTTGAATTCTCTAAACCTATTGCTCACCCTCCACTAAGTTCTTAAGTAAAGCAAGTTTCTCTCTTGACAAAATGACTAGAACTTTGTGCATTACTACTCTGGAGATCCCCCTTCATGTAGGATCTGGGTGGGAAGAGGGGAAAGAAGGATAAAACATTGTGGAGCCTACTGACTGTATGATCTGCATCTCTAATTAAATCTTATCTTCGTCCCAATCCCAATTATCTGATGTTGGGTGATGCCTCCATGTCAGGAAATCTCATGAGGAATAAGTGTCCAATTTCTTGAACACTCACCATGTAGCACACACACCTGGAAATACCTACATCTCTTATGTCACGTTACCTTAGTATCCAAGCTAGACATTCTTGTCCCTCCTATCTTACAGATAAGAAGAGGAGGAAGGCAAAGGTCCAAATCCCTCAATGGTACATGGGAGGGGTATGAGTGATTTTAGGCAATCTGATGCTAAATCTCATGGGCCTAGGCATTGATCTTCTCAAAGCCTACAGCCCCACTGCCATCCCATGAGATTCCTGTAGATCTGCCAAACAGTGTGGGAAGGGTGGAGTGTGGAGAAAAGCATTTGTGGTTTGCTTCTCTCAGACTCTTCTGTTTCCTGGGTATATGCAAATAGTTGTTTCTCCCAAGCCATGCATGTGGGAAACTCAGATTCTGATGTAACTCCCTGAGAAATTCTCCAATGAAGATAGACCTCAGAGTCTCAGAACATGGTCACATTGCACTCTTCACACATTGCACAAATATTTACTATACACATACTAAGCAACAAGGAGTATTACACGAACATAGGGCACACTGGTGAATAGAAGAGACAAAGTAGTAGCACTCATGGAATGTATGTCATAATGGAGGAAAGGACAGGAAACAATAGACATAACAAATTGGAAACGACATTGCATTCAGCAACTTTTGAGTATTAAGGGAAAAAAACATGACAGATCATCTGGATAAGACAATGAGAGAATCTTCATGGTGGGATGTATTTACACAGGTGCCTGAGTGGCCATCGTGAGAAGGGAGATAGAGCACAGATTATAAGAAGGTTGGCCATGATTTTCTGGGGAAGAGCCTTGCTGAACAGCATGGGAACAGCATGAGAGTAGAATCCTCTGGCTCTATTCAAGGACTTGGGCATTGACTCTGACTGAAATGGTTGCCATTACAAGGTTTGGAAGAATAAGTGACGCGATCCCATATGAGTTCTAAATTATTCTAGTATTTGGTGTAGAATGACCACCTTGGCGCATAGACAGAAGCAACTAGAGCATTCAAGAGCTCATTGTGTTCAGGCAAATGAGGAAAAGTCTTGAGCAAGCTAGCAGCCAAGAGAAAGGGGAAAGAGGTCAGATTGCGGTCCATGCAGAAGGAGAGGTCAGGATTTCCTGATATGTAGGATTTGGGGTGGGAAAGAAAAGCTCCAAGGCCTTGGGACTTGAGCGTCTGGGAAATGTGCAAGAATGTGGAGGCAATTGAGGAGTTCAGTTTGGGAAATATTAACTGTGATAGGTTGATTTCTATCTAAGGAAAATGTCAAGAGGCTGGTTGGACACACAAATCTGGAGTCAGGAGCAAGGTCTGGGCTAGAGGTAGAAATGTGAACTTTATAGATACAAAATGACAGATTTTCACCTTTCACTGGGTCCTCTTGAACCTTGACCCTCGCAATCTTCTTCCCTCTCTCCTCCAATATTTTCTCCATTTTACCATCCAACACACATTTCTATTTCTTCCCCTTTTTATCTTAGCAGTTCAGTTTCCTGACCCCAATCTTCTTCTCCAGACTTACAAACCACACCACTTGAAGTTCTTAGCAGGCCCGCAACCTGCCTGTTACAGCATGTGCCCCCCTGAGGAGGCATGTTTGCTTGCAAACTGCTAAGTGCATGGGTTTTACCAGTTCCCACTCAGCAAGGGTGAATGACAATGTTCTCGCTGAGGAGTAACCAAGAAATAGAAAAGAACCCTGGGTGTATGTGTGGTGCCACAGCAGCTGCTCCTCTGATTTATGTCTCTGCCTGGTTTTTAGGACACTTCAAGGAAGAAGGAGTGATTTTGTATTTCTTGATGTCTCCAGAGACTGGTTGATCACTGAGACCGGAAATCCACCTGCAAAGTCTTGCAGCTGCAATTAAAGGATTGCCTGAGGGTGACTCAGATCCCTTCAACACATAGTTCATTGTCCAGATATAGCCAGCCATCCATAATTCTTTTCAGAACATGAGTTTGAAGCCTGCTATTTCCGCTGCTTTGTGGCTCCCATGGTTCTATCTCCCCCTTGAAGGGCAGGTTTCTCAAATCTACCAGCCTTTGGAACGATATCTTTTCTCTTTTCCCACCAACCATTTATTTCTAGTACAAAGCTTTACATGGGGTGATTACCTTCTGTGAGCATACAATTCTTACTGTGCTAAAATACGTGTACCATAAAATCTACTGTTTCAGCCATTCTTAAGGATACAATTCAGTGGCTTAAGTGCATTCACAATATTGTGAAAGCAGCACCACTGTACATTTCAGGAACTCTTTCAACATCGCAAGCAGACACTCCCCATCCATTGGACAAGAATTCCTCATTTCTTCTTCTGCTACAACTACTAGGAACGTCTATTTTACTTTTTTGTATGTATGAATTTGTCTTTCCTCAATATTTCATGTCACTGGAATCACATATCTGTCCTTTTGTATATGGCTTATCACTTTACAATAGTATTCTTTAGGTTCACCCATAGAGTATATCAAAATGTCATTGTTTATCAAGGCTGAGTAATATTCCATCGAATATATCTACATTAACATTTTGTTTCTCCTTCATCACTTGATGGAAATGAATTTTTTCTACTAACCTTCAATTATTAAGAATAATGCTGGTATGAACATTGATGTCCTGACTACATACTTATAATTTAGTGGATATTTACCTAAGAGTTGAATTGTTTGGTCATATGGTAAATTATGTATTTTAAATTTGAAGAACACCATTGTTTCTACTGTGGCTGCACCATTTTATACTCCTACCAATGACGTACGAGAGTTTCAATTTCCCCACAGCTTAGTCAACCCATATTTTCTGATTTCTTATTGTATTGTATTGTTTTGTTTTTGATAAAAGGCAGCCATTCTAAGGAATGAAGAGATATCTAACTGTGGTTTTGATTTTCATTTTTCCAATGACTGGTGATCTTCAACATCTTGTCATGTGCTTTCTCACCATTTGAATACCTTCTTTGGAGAAATGTCTATTCTAGTCTTTGGTTCATTTTTTTTAACCGGGCATTTTGTTATTTGGTTGTTCAATTATAGTTCTTTATAATGCTGGTTATTAATCCATTGTGAGAAATATGCCTTGCAAAATGTGAGTTAACTTTCTCCTATTCTCTGAGTTATTTTGTCACTTTTGATATTGTCTTCTGCTGTACAAAGTTTTTAAATTTGGTGAAGTCCAATTCATATATTCTTTTTTTCTTATGTGTGCTTTTGAGGTCATGCTCTAGAAATCACTTCCAAATCCAATTTCATGAGTTTTGCCTATAGTTTTTCCTCAGATGTTTATGATTTATCTCTTACACTTAAGTCCTTTCAACTAATTTGAGTTCATTTTTCTATGTAGAGCAAGGTAAGGGCTCAATTTTATTCTTCACATTAGATATCTTTTTTCCTAGAACCCAATGTTGAAAGGGTTGTTCTTTCCTCTATTGAATAGCCTTGGCACTCTTGTTGAAAATCATTGGACCTTACATGTGAGGGTTTGTTAGGGTCTCTATTATATTCCATTGTTGTATATCTGTATTCTATTCTCAGTATCACAGTACCATGATTATTACAGCTTGTAATAGATTTTCAAATAAAGAAGTGTGAGTTCCCCAACTATGTTCTTTTCCAGGATTGTTTGGTGATTTGGCGTCCCTTGAGATGAATTTTAGAAGGGGGATTTTGGTTTGGCAAAAAAAAAAAAAAAAAAGCCATGTTGATTTTGATAGTGATAGTGTTTGAATCTCAAGATTGCTTTAGGTAATCCTGATGAAGTCTGCCAATCCACCAATGCAGGATGTTTTTCCATTTACTTATGGCTTCTTTCATTTCTTTCAGCAATGTTTTGCATTTTTCAGTGTTTTGTGTCCATGCAAAAATTTACTTCTAAGTATTTTATATTTTTTGATGTTAGTATAAGTGGAATTGTTTGCTGAATTACCTTTTTGAGTTGCTCATCACTAGCATATAGAACGCTCCTGGTTCGTGACTATTGATTTTGTATAACACAAATGAGCTGAATCAATTATTAAGTCTAACAGTTTATGTTTATGTGAGGAATCTTTAGGATTCTACTCATGAAATCAGGTCATGTACAAAAGACATAGTTTTACCTATTCCTCTACAGTTTAAGTGCTATTTACTTATTTTTCTTGCCTAATTGCATTTCTGGAATCTCCAGTATTGTGTTGATACAAGTGGTGAAAGTAGGCATTTTTGCCATGTTCCTGGTCTTAGAGAAAGCCTTTCAGACTTTCCCCATGAAGAACGATGTCAGCTATGGTTTTGCATGTATTACCTTATCGTTTTATAGAAGTTTCCATCTATTGGTAGTTTACTTGTTTTTATCATGAAAAATCTTTAATTTTGTTGACTGATTTTCCTGCATCAAATGAGATATCATGTTCATGTATTCTTAATTCTGAAATTTGGTCTATTACACTGTCTGATTTTCATGTGTGAATCATCCCTGTATTCCACGAGGAATTTCACTTGGTCATTGTGTATAATTCTTTTAATATGGTGTTGAACTGGTGTTGCTGATGCTTTGTTGAGCATTGTTCCATCAATATTCAGACAAGATATTGGTGTGCAGTTTTCTTGTAGTTCCTTTGTTGGCTTTGCTATCAACATAACGCTGCCCTAGGATGAGTCTCAGAAAGTAGAAATGACTTAGGAGACTTTTTTTCCTCTTAAATTTTTTGGAATAGTTTGAAGAGTATTAGTGTTAGTTTTGTGTTTGTTTGTTTTTTAATTTTTGGAAAGAGTCTCTCATGAAGCTATATGGTCCTGGGCTTTTCTTTGTTGGGAGATTTTTGATTATCAATTCAGTCCCTTTACTAGTGATATCCTATTCAGAAGCTCTATGTGTTCATGATTCAGTCATAGTAAGTTGAGGGTGTCTCGAAAATTGTCCATTTAATCTAGGATATCTGGTTAATTGGTGTACAATGTTTGAGATATTCTTTTAGCATCCCCTTTATTTTTATCGAATGGTTAGTAATATATTCCTCTTATTTCTGACTTTAGGTAGTGAAATCATTTCTCTTTTCTTTGTAGTCAATCTAGTTCAAATTTGTCAACTCTGTTGGTCATTCTGAAAAGGTACTCGAGTTTGTTTATTTTCCCTCTTGTTTTTCTATGCACAGTTTTTAAATCTCTAGTCTTCTTTACTTCCTTCATTGCGCTGGCTTCGGGTTTATTTTTCACGTCTTTTTCTAATGTCTTACAATGATAGTTGTTAATAGATTTGTGATCTTGCCTCTCTCTAAATCTAAGCATTACATCTATAAATTTTGGCTGGCACTGCTGTCACCTCAGACCATAGGTTTGGGCATGTTGTGTTTCCATTTTCTCTTTTTTCTTTTTTGTGTGTGTTTCTATTTACATTTATCTCAAGATGTCCTCTAAATCCTCTGTGATTCCTACCTCACCCTTTTGCTTATTAAGAGTGTGTTGTTTCATTTCAATAGATTTGAGAATATTGATTTCCTCTTCTGTTACTGATTTCTAGTTTTATTTTACAAAGAACTTCATCAGCTCCCTGCTTGAATAGTCCTTCTAGTAAGTTGCCTGCTCACTCAGCCTGTGCTATACAAAAGGTTATCTAACTAACTGGTTTCTATAATTGCCTGGGAAGACATGTGGTCAACGTGGCCTAGCACAGAGGTCCGTATCCTAATACCCAGAACCTGTGAACAGTTTTCTCTAACACAGCCAAGGAGATTTTGCAGAAGTGGTTATGAATCTTGATGTGGGATTATTTTAGATTATCAAAATGGCCCCAACATACTCTCAAGAGTCTTTGTATGAAGGAGGCAGGAAAGCCAAAGTTAGAAAAGGAGAAGTGGGAATAGAGGCAAGAATTTGATATGTTAGAATATGGGAACTATGAGTAAAGGAATGTGGACAGCTTCTAGATTTTGGAAAAGCAGGGAAGAGATCTCCAGAAGAAAGGCATCATGATTGACCCTTGGTGTTAGCCCAACAACACTAATTTTGGATTCCTGATCCCAGAATTTTAAGATACTACATTTATACAGTTTTCAGGCACTAAATGTTTAATAATTTGTTACAACAGCATTTGGAAACTAATATAATGTGATTTCAGAATGGGAAAAAAATCCCAGAGATTTAAAACGTTGTGTTACTTCTCATTTAAACTACCTGTTCCTTGTGTATTGGAGGCTCTGCCATCACTGTCACTCAAGTATCCAGACAAAGGAAGGGACCTCAGCATGGGATTTGCATGTGAAAGAGGAAAGTTGGTCCACAGAGGTTCTTGAAGTTAAATGCACAGCCCAGAAAATACATGTTCCCTTCAGCTCACACACAGTGGTCTAACGAAGTCTCGTGGTCCTGCTGAATGCCAGGGATCAGAAAGTACAAACTTTCATGAGGCTAGAAAGTGGACACCCAGAGACTTTTGGTGAAGTATGATGCTTCCAGAGTGTTGAGGCACTCAGACCTGGTGTGCCACACCACTGTGTCTCTCTGTGCCTTAGTTTCCTCATTTCAGATAGGGTCTCACCTTATAAGCTCATTTTGAGGGCTGCATGCATGTACATGCAACATGCCGAGTCACGTCCCACTCACGGGGTGCACTCAGTCAATGAGCTGTTGTGGATCAACCCTTGAGGAAACATGCAGGATCACATAAGGATGGATAAATGACTGCTTTGTTTCCCCTCCAGGTGTGGCAGGTGAGGCAGAGCTGCAGGTGATCCAGCCTGAGAAGTCAGTGTCTGTTGCGGCTGGAGAGACAGTCACTCTGCGCTGCACCCTGACCTCCCTGATCCCTGTTGGGAAGGTTGAGTGGTTCAGGGGGACCGGGCCAGGCCGGGAGTTGATCTTCCATTACAAAGGAGGCCACTTCCCCCGAGTAACAAATGCTTCAGACTCTACAAAGAGGAACAACACGGATTTTTCCATCCGCATCAGTAATACCACCACAAAAGACACGGGAACCTACTATTGTGTGAAGTTCCAGAAAGGAAACCCCGATGTGGAGTTGAAGTCTGGACCAGGCACCCTGGTCATCGTGAGTGGTGGGTATGGCATGACATCCTTCTTCCCCTGGTTGTGACAAGTCAATAAGAATGCCCTCCATTGTCTAGGCAACCGCTAAGAATCAGGTGTTGTAGTGGGTGCCCCTGATTTCAGCCCCTTCCACAGATCAGAGAAGTTGAGGTCTAGAGATGTTATGCTATTTGCTCAAAGTGCCCAGTGGGAAAATAGTGGGAAAATCTAGAATCGCAGGCTGAGGGCCCCACAGCTCTTACCTTTTCCAATCCTGACCAGCCCTCTGGTTCCAGGGATAAGGGAATGAAAGTCTGAGTGACTTACCCAGTCTCGAGATCTGACCTCAACCCTGGCTCCAGAGAGCACTCCCCTCAATGTATCACTGTTCTCTTTACTCAGCACTTATTGAGCACCTGTTGTGTGCAGGTTCTGCTCTGGGTGCTGGGGAAGCAGCAGGGAACAAAACAGGCAAGAGCTTCTCTCTCATGAAGCTTAAGTTCCCTTCCCTTCCAGTGACAATAAATGCCCCCTTGGCAGAGAGGTGGGTCAATGTCTTTCTTTCAGCTTCAGAAAAATCACAGTGAGAAGAGGCACAGGCTCAATGTTCACTCTGACATCTCACTTTGGAAATGATGCCAGAGTTTGGGCATATGTTGTGAGTCTGTAAAGAAAGCTTCATGCAATTCGAGTTCTAAATCACAAAATAGTGACTTAATCTCCCCACAGCCCCTGGACAGAGACAGGGAAGGTAGCTTCATCCTGATGGTGCAAGTATTACAGAACTTCCCAGTGGCACATCCCCTGAGGACGACTGGGGGGCATCTTCTGGAGGGTGTTTTAGGTCCCTTGAGCAAGAGTTCCTATTCTAGACTCAGTTCTTGGGACCCCACGTCTTCCCTCTGTTGCTGTGGCGTCAGCAAGTCTTGGCAGCCAGAAGGTACCCTTCCCCATAATTGCTTGCAGTGCAGAAACTCAGAGGAAAAGGAGGATGGTGTCACTGTCGGGCAGGGAAAGTGGGACACTTGCTCAGTTGTGGACAAGAAGCCTGGAGGCCACAGGAAGTCCCTAGGGATGCAGTAAGGGGTCGGAGTAACCTCTTTGTACCCGGATGAAAATAGTTTGGTTCCTTGGTGAGGTATAGACAGAGACTATCCAGGGGGGTTCTCTCACAAAGTTGTCTTCATTTTTACAGATAAGGAAATCATAGGGAAAAATTTCCAAAGCCAAGCTCTGCACAGGGGCAAGCAGCTCCATTTACTAGGGCTTGAGGAGAATATTCACAGGGGGATTCAACATTATAATGAGGTTGACTTAATTGTAGGTCACTTTCTGATTCATCTGCTCCTTTCATCTGCATTTCTGTGTTAAATTCCAAACAACTGCATCATTGCCTCACTTGCCCCTCACTGCAACCCCAGGGAAAGAGAAATGCCTGCTGTCCCATTTCACAAATGGGGGAGCCTTGCTGTGCCATGGCCACACCTCTGGTCAGCCAACCAGCCTGGTTCTGGCTTCCATGGGGTCCTGCTCCGCCCCTGCTTCCTCTGTAAGAAAGCTGCACAGGCTCTCTGAGGTTTCCAGGATGACAGGGAGGAACCCTGGATACCAAGAGTGAGAGCCATCAGAAATGTCCTTCCTGTGCCCAGATTGCTGGGAAGTCACCTGGCAGAGGAGAGAAGGGACTCTAAGGTCAGGCCTGGAACTGCACCTGAGCCCCTGGGCCCAACTCACAGTTCAGCTCTGGAACCTTGTGTCCTCCTCTGTTGATGAGGAGATGACACTGACCTCCTCACACTATCAGGAGGGCTGAGGCTTCTCCACAGTGTCACACACGTACGGTTAGTGCTGATGACCACAGTCATGCTTACTGTTCATTGATGCTCCTCTTGTAGCCAAACCCTCTCCCCCCGTGGTGTCCGGCCCCACGGCCAGGGCCACGCCTCAGCAGACAGTGAGCTTCACCTGCAAGTCGCACGGCTTCTCCCCCAGAAACATCACCCTGAGATGGTTCAAAAACGGGAATGAACTGATAGCCTCTCAGACCAGTGTGTACCCAGAAGAAGACAACGCTTCCTACAGCATCTCTAGCACAACCAAGCTGGTGCTGGCCCTGGGGGACATTCGCTCCCAGGTCATCTGCGAGGTGGCCCACGTGACCCTGCAGGGGGGCCCTCCTCTTCGTGGGACTGCCAACTTGTCTGAGACCCTTCGAGGTAGACGCCCCTCACCCTCAGCCCAAGCCCAGGTTGCCCCCAAGCCTAGGACCCTGCCGCTCCCCTACTCTCTACTCTTGGCCTTCCATTGCCTGGAGTCTGACTCCTCACAGGCCCTCCCCGTCACCCTGCACCTACATGTACAGTCACCTACAGTCACCTCCCTTGTTTCCATGGCAGCTGCCTAGTAGACACCTACCACGTGCCGAGCACTGTGCTAGGCAGTCTCATTTACTTTACCATAGCGCTTCTAATTATTGAGCACCTGCTGTAATCCAAGCCACCGCGTGCTTGGTGATTTCATTTATTTTGCTACAGTTATTCTATTCCAACTGCCTGCCAGGGGCTGTGTGTCTTGATTTCACTCATTCTTGCCCTAATAGGAGCTATGGGTCCTTGAGCACCTACTGTGTGCTGGCACTGTACTTAGGGGTGTCATTCATATGCGAAGACTGCCCTCAGTATTTGAGCACCAGCTGCATGCCTGGCAGTGTTCTGGGTGATTCCCTTGCTGTGTGGTGGGAGCTAAGTTTTCAGCCCCTCCCCTGTGATCTGTTTGTTCCATAAGGTCAGAGCTTCTGCTCTGTGCTGTTTCAGTTCCGCCCACCTTGGAGGTTTCCCAGCACCCCATGGCAAGGGACCAGATCTATGTCATTTGCCAAGTGGAGGAGTTCTACCCTCAGCGCCTACAGCTGACCTGGTTGGAGAATGGAAACGTGTCCTGAACAGAAACTCCCTCAGTGGCCTCCAACCTCCTAGAGAACAAGGATGGGACCTTTAACTGGATGAGCTGGCTCCTGGTGAATTCATCCACCCACAGGGAAGATGTGGTGTTCACCTGCCAGGTGCAGCATGACGGGCAGCCTGCAGTCACCAAAAACCATACCCTTGTGGCCTCTGCCTCCCAAAAGGACCAGAAAACACAGAAAACCCAAGGTGAGGTCTCAGTGAGCTTATTCCTAGCACCCTCCCCTTTGCTCCTTACCACAGTGATTAAGTCACTGTGCCAGGCCAGCCACCTCGTCCTCCAGTTCTTTCTCACCTAAGGGTGGTCTCTACCCTTCTAGAACTTCCCATCATCACCAATGCAAGTATCTGTACCTGCCTCTCTGAAATCCTGGAAGGTAGCCCTGGGGACCTGGAGTTTTAAGTTTTAGGTGACCATGGGTAGTCACAGCATGGGCCTCCTCTCTCCCATGATTTGGGACAACAGGGCATCAATAATCATGATCGCTTACAGCACATTTACTTTATGTCCAGTTCTTTTCTGATCTCCTTTCCTACTTCAACCAACCCTGTGACCTTGGAGTTTTCAGAAGGGACTCAGGGAGCAAAGTGGGACAGATGGTAAAGATTTCTTGCCCTTAGACTAGGTGATGAGAAAAACGATTGAAAGGAAACTGGAGTTCCTAAAACAGGTCAGAGACTTGTACAACAAACACGTGTTCATTATAGCAGCAGGGCATTGACTCAAGGGCGTAGAGAGTCCCCTTTCCATGATCAGAATATTTCTTATTTCTCTCTCCTGTAACATCAGGAGGAGGTTGAGCCAGGTTTCCAGAAGTCTGCTCTGGAGTCCCTCTCAAAGGCCCATGATCCTTCTAACATGCCCTATGGCATTGTCTTCACTGCTCAGTCAGCACTGGGTCATCGAGTGTCCATGTTCTTGCTGGCTCTGAGAGTAGAGAGAGGTAGGTTGGGGACACCTAATGATTTCCCTTAATACGAGAGGTATGCAGAAGTTGCATCGTTGTGTCCAGTAATGACCTAGTCATGGGTGCATATCCAGTTGCAAATGGAGTTCATAATGGTGTGGTCGTGTGATTAATGACATTGGTTTTTCTACAAAAGCAATACCGTTACACACCTTCCACAATTAAGAATAATTCCCTAACATCACCTCAAATGGTGTATGTATTCATATTTTCCTCATTTCTTCTATAAGTTTATTTTGCACATCGAACTTGGTTTTAATTCATCTGTAAATACTTCGAGGAATTTTCCTGTGAAACCCCTGGGCCTCCACAATTCTTTCTTTGTTTTGAAAAGAATCTGAATAGCTAAGGCTACTCAAATTCTTCATTTCATATTGTTTGCTTGTGCCAGGCTGTGCTTTTGAGGAATTTGGTCCTTTTCCTTTCCGGTGTCAAGGTTCTGCCCATAGATTGCTCGTAATGTTACCTTGTTATCCTTGATGTCTGTGGTGATACCTCGTTTCATTCCTGATACTGCAAGTATGTCATTTGTCTCTTTTTTTGTTGTCAGAATTGTTAGAAGTTTTTCATTTTATTGAGCTTTTCAAAGAACCCGCTTTTGTTTCAGTGATTTTTCTCTATTGTTTCTCTTTCCAATTTCATTGCTTTTTCCCTCATTTTTCTTGTTTGAGTTTATTTTGAAATGGGAACTGGTATTATTGAGTATAGACTTTTCTTAGTCCGAATGCCACTCTTGGGCCTCCTTCTGTGCTGGTGGAGTCAGGAATGTGGAGCCAGGGTACCTGGAGCCGTGTTCTTCCTCCAGTCCAGGGCACCCATCGTGCCTGCATTCCTCTTCCATCTCCAGGGCCCTCCTATGCTTGGACCTCATGTGATTTCCAGAGGTCAAGCTTGTACTAAACCAGGAGAGCAGGGAGAGAGAACTCTACATAATCATGTCTGGTCTACCTGGGTTGGGTTTTTGTCTTTGGTCTTGCCCGAGGCTCAGACCAAGGCTGTTACTTCTTATACTTCCAGTGGTCTGGAACTGACAACTTTCCTGTGTGCTAAGGATCGAAATGGATATTGGGGTTGTCTGGCTTGGCCTTCTGGGCGCAAGTACGATATGCCTATGTGTCCCTGATGTACAAGGGTGCCACCTCCCCTGGACATCCCAAGGCAGTGACCACTGCCATCACAGGACCAACGAGTGTGGTGTAAGGATGCATATCTTTTTGTTCATGTTTATGGTACTGAGGAATTTTACAATACTTCTAGCTTAAAAGAGCTCCCTTCTCTCAGCATAGCATGACCAGGTATGTTCCTAGGGCTTGGGGTTGGTTGGCTGGTTCGGAGAGTAGGAGAGAGGTTCTGAGTCCTCTGATCTTTCTAGTACTTTGTGAGGAACCCAAGTTTGCCTCCTCCATTGTTCTTTCTTCGCTTCATCACTCAATTTGGAAACAGCACTTCTTTCTTCTTTTTTGCCTTTGCCCCCCACAAATTATGCATTTTCATCAAGACTCTCCCCTTTATTCACATTTGTTGGCCTAAAATGTCCCTATCCCCCTGTATTAGGTTCCTATTACTGCTATAATAGTTAGCAAGTGAATAGTGGCTTAAACACAAATTTATTTCGTCCATTTCTAGAGATGGGATGGCAGGGCTGTGTTCTTTCAGGGGACTCTGGGGGAGAGCGGGCATCCTTGCTCTTCCAGCTTCTAGAGGCAGCCACACTCTTCGGCAGAGGCCCCCACACACTCTGACCTCTGCTGTGGTCGTCATGCATCCTGCTCCCACTCTCTTGCCTCCTTCTTTCACTTGTAAGGATCTCTGTGATTAAGTTGGCTCGGCTCAGGTACTCCAAGATAAACCCACTCAAAACCCTAGCGAATTACCACACAGTCTTTCTTGCCATTTAAGGTACCAATTGTTTCCAGACTCTAGGGGTTCTGGGCCAGCCCTCTTATGTCAAACATACTTGGAAACCCCCTCTGTGTCCTGATCTGCAGGACACATTTCCAATATTTTTCTACTTTTAGCTGTATTTTATATGGGAGTGGCATTTCTAAATACCTCTCAAGCTCCTTGGCTAGCTACCCTTGTCTGCTGCACTTGCCCTTTCCTGAGCAAGTGAGCGTGAGAGGGCAACATGTAAAGAGTAGTGCATTTGGATTTGGTGGCTTTTCCCTTTTTTCTCCCAGAGATTTTGCAGTTTGGGCATTGTTCTCCAAGGACTACTGAGAGCCAATTTTCCATAGTATTTAGTGTCCTTTTGTTGTGTTTTCTTTGGGTTCAGAGTCTGTGTTTGGAGATGAGTAGCCAAGCTGCTACTTTGTCCTCAGCAGACACAAGTGTCCTGAGGGTTTTGAATGCCTTGGCCCGGAAGTCCTTATCCCACATCTCCGTATCAATCTCCCATATTTCCCCCAATACGTTCCCTGTTCTGGCACAGCAGGTGCCCTGTAGCTGTAGACTTCGATCCTCTTTGTAGCACTGATGCTCTTAGGATTATGTTGAACCCAATCATGTCCTCAGCTTTTCTTCCCTTTGCCTGTAGGAGGTAAGAGTCTACAATGTTGCCCAGAAGTTCTGACTTTCCCAAGAACCTTTCACGTGTGATCAGTCGGACTTGGCTTTCTTTTGTTTTAGTTTTTTTCATCAGCTTTCTCTTTGCATTGTCCTTTTCCAAAGAGTTGATGCCCAGTAACATCCACCCAATCCCATAGTTCTCATAATTACCAACTCATTTCCAGAATTCCAGGGCACTCCCCTCCTCTGCTTACACCCTCCGGGGTCACCACAGTGAGGTTCCAGCAGTGACAATAGCAGAGCAAGCTGGTACCTACCTTACTCTACCTCCTGCCAGTACTGGGGCCCTCTTGGCCAGCCAGTTGATAGAGATCCTGGTCCAAAAGTGCACTTTAGAGCTGGCTTTCCAGACCCCTCCCAGACAAGATCCACATGTCATGTGTCCTGGGAAGCAAACTCCAAGATGCTATGAGAAGGGGTAAAGCTCACTCTGAAATGCTGCCCAATCCATATGTGTGAGAGAGGGAAGGAGACAGGACTGGCAAAGGGAGATGTTGAACACAATCTAGCACAGCAAGACGGGGAGCTCAGAGAGAGCTGGCAATCGGGATGCTCTTTGTGAGTTGTTTTAACTGGAGTGAAGAGGCTAGTGTCCACTTAGCCTCCACTTCTTCAGTCCTCTACTTCAGGCTGCCTGCTAGAAGCAGGTGCAAAAGTGGGCAATGCAGCTCTTTCTACTGAGAGAACACTAGGTCGGGACCCAGCTGTGACCTACCATCCTCCAGCACCCCAAGGGCAAATATGGTGTGTTCTCAACAGCTTCCTTTCTTCTAGTTTAAAAAATTTTATGTATTTATTCATGAGAGACACACACACACACACACAGAGGCAGAGACACAGGCAGAGGGAGAAGCGTACAAGCAAAAACCAGTCATTGTGAAAAGGCAAATATAAAGTTGTGCTTCCTGACCCAAGCTCTATGTCCACAGAAACAGAGCAGCTGGTGTAGGTACTGGGGTCCAGGTGGGCTGGATGGTGTTTAAATGCACTCCTAAGGATTAGACTCCATTTCCTTCCCTCCCCAGGAGGTTTCAAGAGATCAGGCCACCTTGAGGCCTCCCTCAGCACATGAGAACTTGAGGTCATCAAGCCCCACACACGGAGCAAAGCAGGGCAGCCTTCACCTTGTTCATATGACACCTGTCCTCACTCTACTCAAGGCTGGGCTGACATTTGTTCTTATTACCCTGGTATTGAACTTGTCCTGGCCCAAGGACAAGGTCTCAGAGTTATCCCATGAGACACCAATGAGGGAATGCCTGGGATTTCTCACTTTTCTGTGACCCTCCTTCAACTATGAGCTTATTCCCTCTTCAGAAAGAGGACATGTGACCTGACCCATGGTGTTTAAGGACTACGTTAGTAAACCACACTTACAGGTTACTGAGCCCCATTCTCTCCACTCCTTCCCTCAAGAAGGACTTTGAGGGAAATGTCCTGAGAAAGGTGAGCAAGATAAGGAACATCTTACTCTGAATTCTGCCTCAACTTGAGTGCAAGGGCGATTCATGACTTTCAGAGTGTTGATGGGGCCCAGGCAACCCAGATGGAATAATTGGAGGCCCCACAGAATGGACTCCACGGTGCCCCTTCTTCTGCTTTTTCAAGATCTTATTTATTTACTCATGAGACACACAGAGAGGCTGAGACATAGGCAGAGGGAGAAGCAGGCTCCCTGCAGGGAAGCTGTTGCAAGACTTGATCCCAGGACTCTGGGATCATGCCCTGAGCCAAAGGCGGATGCTCAACCACTGAGCCACCCAGGTGCCACCCAGGTGCCATATTAAAGAGGGTGCTCCTTAATATGGTGCCTTATATCCCTTCATTTCCAGACCCAGATTCCTGCCAAGCCCCAGGTTTCCCAGCCTTGGTGAGGTTCCCCATTGTGTCTTGAATAGAAATGAATTCCATCCTGGTCTGATGAAGAGAAATGATTCTCCTTCTTCTGCCTCCATGTCCTACTCCTCAATCCCAGTGTCTGCTCCACTGCTGACAGCCCTCCTCCTGAGCCCAAAGCTGCTGCTGCTCATCACTGTCTCTGCCATCTATGCCCACAGGAAGCAAGGACCTAACTGTAAGTTTGGGTCAGGGAAGGCAGGCCAAGGTCAGTCCCAGTAGGATCCAGGTCAGGAAGAGGGGCAGCCCACAGAGCACAGAGGGTCAGCACCCATCTGGAGTAAAGAGCAGGTAACACACTTCCCTTGATGCCCTCAGAAATCTCAGGGACCCTCCAAGAGGTCCCCAATCCCAGGGAGTGTGTGTGTGGGGGGGCTGTAGTTGGTGGTTGAGGTTCAAGGCCATCAAGAGTGTGCACAGAGTCCTAGAGATTCTGGGAAGGGAGTGGGCAGAGGGCCTGAGTGAGGGGCAGCTGGGTGCAAGGAATCCCTTGGAGACCATCCCTAGATTATCGAGCAGGGCTTCTAAGGATACAAGGAGTCTGCTTCTAGGAGATGCTGATAGATGCCAGATAGTTGCTCTGAGGAGGGCTCCTGGCTGACCCTCTGTGGGACAGACTGGATGGGATGGGGAAGGGGGGTGAGAACCTGGGGGAGAGCCTGAGGTGGCAGTGTCCTATATCAGGGGCTGCCTGACCTCCCACAACAGGTGCCCCAGGAGGAAAATAGCACCAAGGACATAGCAGACACGTGGGGAACATTTCTGGAATGATGAGCAGGTAATTAAATGTGGACATGGATCCCACACCTCCTTCCTCCTCCCCTGCCACACGCCACCATCAGTGTCTGCTGCCTCCTTCCTTCCCTGAGAGGCCCAGCCTAAGAGAAGGAACAACTAGACGCTTCCACAATTCTGCTCCATATGCATTGCTTCCCCCAGAGGTCAGCCTACCCACAGATCTTGCGGCTCCTTCTCACAGTCCTTCTGCCCTCAGCACTGGGTCTTCATCCCTGGGCCTGAGCAGGATCCATGGGAACTTGCTCTGGGGACTTATGTAAGGACATATGTCTGGAATATGAGGAACAGTTCACATCTACACATATCAGGCATCTCAACCATCTCCTGGGGACTGTGGCCATGAACTACACAGTCACGTCCATACTCTCAGGACGTATTCCTGCCAAGACCCAGATTTCCCAGCCTTGGTGAGGTTCCCCATTGTGTCTTGAATAGAAATGAATTCCATCCTGGTCTGATGAAGAGAAATGATTCTCCTTCTTCTGCCTCCATGTCCTACTCCTCAATCCCAGAGAGAAAATTCCTTCCTCCCAGTGATTGAAAGGTTAGCTCTTCTGTCACCTTCAGCCATCCCAACCCCACTGCTCATGTACACCAGCTGGCAGTCCAGGAGGCCGGAGCCATCCTTGATATCCTTTCATTATATACCACATTCAATTCTGCCTTTGGAATACTAAGTCCCATAGCAGGATGGTAAATGTTAAACAATCTACTCCCAGAAAGGAAAAGAAACCTGATTTGTAGTGCTTATGGACATCTGTGGTGTCAACACTCCGACGTGGCCAATGACAAGCTGCCAGCACTTTCACAATTAGCTCACAAAACTCTCAGGAGTGAGTGTAAGCCTCCTCCCGCACACCAGTGAGCTCTACCCAGAGTCTGCACACTGTTCCCTCCCAGGGCTGCTTGCTCCCTGATCCTGGCCACCAGCATCTGTTCCTGGACCATTGCTTCCTCTCTAGCAGGCCCTCTAGTTTCAGCCACAGTGATTCCTTAAAAATGGAAGTCAAAGTATATGTCTCCTCTGTTTCCTCCCCCTAAGGATCTGCATGACCGTCTCTCCCTCTTTCAAGTTCTGCTGACATGTCACTTTATTTAAAGCCCCTTACATAAACCACCCTTATAAAATATCAATTCCTTTCTCTTGCTCTGTGTTCTGATAGATCATAGCTGAATTGAATTGTTTCCCTAGAACTTATGGTCAGCGGACATGATAAATGGAGGCCGAATAAATTAATAAATAAGTAAATAAATAAATAAATAAATAAATAAATATAAAAAAATAAAAAATAAAAAAATAAATGGAGGCCAGTGCTCATTTTGTTGGAGATTGTGGGACAGAAACTATCACTGTTTGGCTGAAACATGCAACGTTAACTCAGTAATCAACGGGCAAAATAATGATTCTTCTGTGACCTTCACAAATGTTTTTCAAAACATAGAAAATCTCTTTAGCTATCTATTGTGAAAGTTATAGGGAAATTAAAAAACAATAAAACTATTGTTTACTTGATATACGGTCATTTGAAACATTAGCAACACTGAAAAGGCTTGTGTTTTATTTTTTGTAAAGACCTATCAAGAGTAGTTTGCACAGTGCTTGCATTCTTCTGACCTCACACTTGACAATATAGAGTCAGCATCTGAGTTATCTCACTCTGTTCTCAATGGGATCAGCTTCCAACATTCCAACTCTTGCACTTTCTTTTTATTTTTTTTAATTGTTTTTTAACTCTTGCACTTTCAATGTTGTGAAATCTTTACAGTATTAATTTAATTATTTGCTGGTGTCACTTCCTTGGGACATTTTCACACATCGCCCCTGCTTCAACCACCACTCTCCTGTTTCACGGGGTAAGTTTGCCTTCATTCTGTTCCTTAGGCTGCATATCCACACACTGGGGACCAGCATCCCTGTCACCATTCCCATGGTAGCTGGGCCTTTATGAGCTCCACTCACATTCAACGTGAACTTCACCTGCAGCCTCATCTCTTCTTGTTTCTCCATTGCACTCTCAGCTTTGTGCCAATTCTCTTTTGTCATTTTTTCCAGCTTTATGCAATGTCGCTGTGGTTCATTGCTGAGAGAACAGAGCACAACACAACAGCCTGTGCTGCTGTGTGTGGTAAAATAAGTAACGGAGTCACAGAGATGAACCATTACAGTCTTTGAAAGATGTGATGCTTACTTATCGTGATGAACATTTGCTAGTTACATAGGGATTTGTGGCCTGAGGAAGAAGCAGCAGTAAAGTTTGTACTTCATGCCGTTGCTCATGGTAAATTCCTTGTGGTCAATAAAACTTGAAATGTGTGTTTGGGGACTAAGTGTTTTTTTTTTTTTTTTAAGATTTTATTTATTTATTCATGAAAGATCAAAGGAGAGAGAGAGGCAGAGATACAGGCAGAGGGAGAAGCAGGCTCTATGCAGGGAGCCTGATGTGGAACTTCATCCGGGGACTCCAGGATCACGCCCTGGGCCAAAGGCAGGCACTAAACCACTGAGCCACCCAGGGATTCCCAGGACTAATGTTCTTTAACTGACTTGTGCAATTGACATTCGTGCACTTCAGCACCATGCAGTATGAGAATTCCTGTGTGTATTTGTCTCTTCCTCAAATAGGATGTCAACTCTGACAGAGAAGGGACCATACCTGTGTCCTTGGTTCCCAGAACAATGACTGCCATGTGTTAGGCCATCACATTTTTAAAAAGCATATTGGTGAATACTTCATGGAAGACATCAGTGTCTACTAGATGTCAGATTATAAAATAATCTTTCACTTCATTCAATCAACTGGTACATGTACCTAAAACCTTTTCATTAAATACTACTCCCTCTTCTTTGTGTTGAAAAATTCTACCAGAACATCATATCCTCCAGAAATAAGCAAGTGGATTTCCAAAAAAACACAACAATAGCCCACTGATTGGAGTACGTCAAATGAGTACAGGAACCTCCTGGAAGAGCTCCCGATGGCCAAAGTGCAACAGTTTGAGCAACAAATAAGTAAAGCAGTATATCCGGTTCTGCTATGGTCTGAATGTTTGAGTCCTCACAAAATTCAAGTGTTAGAATATTCAAGCCCACATGCTGCTGTCAGAAGGTGGGGCCTCTGGATAGTAAGTAGGTCATGAGGATCCACCCTCATGAGTGGTATTAGCCCTTTTAAAAGAGACCCCATGGGGTGCCTGAGTGGCTCAGAGGTTAAGCATCTGCCTTTGGCTCAGGTCCTGATCCCAGGTCCTGGGATCGAGTCCCACATTGGAATCCTAATAAGGAGCATCTTCTCCTACTGCCTGTGTCTCTGCCCCTTTCTGTCTGTGTCTGTCATGAATAAATAAATAAAATCTTTTAAAAATAAATGAATGAATAAATGAATAAATGAATAAATAAATAAATAAATAAATAAATAAATAAATAAGACCACAGCCCCTTCAGCCATGTGAGGACAAAATGAAAAACCTAGAGGCCCTCTCCCAAGCAGGCTGACTCCCTGATCTCAGGTTCCAGCCTCCACAAGAGTGAGCAGGAACTTTCTTTTGTTATAAGCCACCTAGTCTGGGATATTTTGTTATAGCTCCCTCTAAGACCGATTACAGTCCCACATACAAAATAAATATCTTTAAGCCCAAATTGGTATAAATTAATAATTGAGTAAATAGATAAGTTGAAGAGAAGAAATAATGTCCTGTGCAGAAAAGTCCCAGATGATTTACGTAGATACTTTACCCTAAGGACAGGAAGCCTAACCGTCCACTCCTGAAGGGTGGGCTGGTTGTGGTGACTCTTCTAAAAAGGATAGCATGGAAAAGTGGAAAAAGGAGTAACTACAGAGAGGACACTTGACAAATAGAGTTCAGCCACATGATCATGAGTTCACCGACAGCCACGAGCCATGGCCACAGTGTGCACCCTGGATATAATGTCATGAAAGCAGCACTTTTCCTCTGTGACCTTCCTCCCCAAACCCGTCACCCCAGTCTGCTTATGAGGAAAGCATCTGACAAATTGCAGAGAGACATTCCATGAGATACCTGTGCAGGACTGCTCAAACTGTCAGGCCATCACCAACAAGGAAAGGCAGATAAGCTGTCAGAGCTGAGAGCAATCTAAAGAAAAAAGACAAGAAAATGTCATGTGGTAACCTGCATGGAATTCTGAAAGACAAAAGGTCATTGGGGTAAAAACTAAATAAATGTTTGCTGGGCTGAGTATCTGTGTCTCCCCAAAGTTCAAATGTTGAATTCTAAAATCCAGTGTGATGGGATTTGAAAGTGAGATCATTGATGGGTGTTGAGGTCATGAGGATGGAGTCCTCACGAAGGGGATCATTGCCCTTATGAAGAGAGGCCAGGCAACCAGCTTGCCCCATCCACCAGGTGAGAATACAAGTAATCGGCAGTCTACAACCACAAGCCCAACCATCACAGCCCAACCGTCCTGGCACCCTGATCTCAGACTTCCAGCCTCCAGGTCTGTGAGAAATAAGTTCCTGTTGTTTCAAGGCATCCGGTTTATGGTGCTATGTTATAGCAGCCCAAGCTAAGAAAAAATCTGAATAAACTATGCCCTTTGGTTAATAGTAATGTACCAAGTTTTGGTTCACTAATTATCACAGGTGCACCATATTTCCATTAGATGCTAATAAGAGGGAAACTGTGTGCAGTTATATATGGAACTCTGTGTGATTGTCATAATTTTTGTGTAAATGTAAATTGTTCCAAAATAGGAACTATTAAAAAATGTCACCATCCTGTCCTCAGCTGGCTCTGCCTCTTGCACCTCATTGGGGGACAACACAAGACAATGTGTGTTGGGGAGACTTCTGTGTTTTTATACCCAGGGTTTTTTGGTTGGTTTGTTTGTTTGTTTAAAGATTTCCATTTATTTATTCGTGAGAGACAAAGAGAGAGGCAGAGACACAGGCAGAGGGAGAAGCAGACTCTCTGAAGGTTCAGGTCGTGAGGCTCCATCCCAAACCCTGGGATCAGACCCTGAGCCAAAGGCAGACTGCTCAACTGCTGAGCCACCCAGGCGTCCCCATAGCCAGGTTTCATTTCACTTCACAGTCTGAGGTCCTTCTCCTCCTTTCTCTGTCCACTGCCAGAGCTCACTCCAGAGCCAAGCACTCAGAGATCCCAAAAGAAGCTGCTCTTCGGTCCTATGACATTCACCTAAATATTTCCAATTAGTAAAGCCCACCATGTTAGACCAAGCGGGGTCAGCACACTCTGAGCCTCTGAGTGATGTGGGGGAGGGGGGGCTGTAAGACCTCATGGGAGGGGAAGTGAAGTTAAACCATATCCTGAGCCCAAGGAACTGAAGTGGAAGGGGCTCAGCAGAGGGTGGTGAGTGCTATGACAAACCAGACCTCAGGAGATGGCCCTGAGCTGTCAGCCCTCTTGGGATGGCCTCAGCTGAGGAAAGCCACAATGCCAAGGTCATGCCTGGGAACCTGCCACATCCAGTGGCTCATCAACATGGGGATGTAAAGGTCCAGCCCTCTCACCCCAGTTCAGGACAACTGTAAAGGAACATCCTAGTACCAGAGATCCGTGGGAGATCAGCTGAAGTTTTCTTTGGGACTTCACTGCCACCCACTTCTTCTGAACAATCTCGCTCCCTTCTCCTCACTACCATGTTGGATTCTAGTGTTTTCCCTGAAAATGACCTGCTTGCTAATATTCATGTCAGCACGTTTCCCAGGAAACCTGATGGGGAGTAGAGAGGCTGTGGTGGGTACCAGAAAGGGTAGGGTGTCATTTTATCCCCTGGGGCCAAGCCAATCATGGAAGGATGGGCTTTTTAACGTACCACATACCACATACCTTATATCATATACCATATGCCACATACCAAATCCACATGCCATTTACAATATGCCTCTACCATATATCACCCACTATATGGCATAAACAATACACCAGATACCACATACCACACACCACACACCACAGACCACATACCAAACAATCTAACTATGCAAGAACAATGAGAATCCACAAAAATGTTTATGCAAGAATGGATGTCCTCAGATCTGTGTGTTGGAAAAGCACCCTGGATGAAGTAGAAAGAAGAGCAACAGCGGGCAAAGGAGTTAGGGATAGCTTATCCGGAAGTAATAGTTTTCACCCAGGCAGAAGATGATGTGGAAATGGGGACATAGATTCTAGAGGTGTTTAGGAGGTAAAATTAATAGGGGCTGGTAGGAGAGAGACGAGGGTGTAGAACATGGGTCCCTTCTTGGTTTGACCAAATGGTTACAAGTTGTGCCAAACACTGAACAGGGGCTAAGGGGAGAAGAGAAAGTCCAAGTGCAGACTATGAACACAGTTTTGAGTATTAGAGCTATACAAATGAACATTTCAAGGTCAAAGTTTACACAGCTCAGCCACCAAGAAGTGCATTCAAGGTTTGAACCTTAACTGCTTCTGTTTGCAAAGCCAGTGCTCTTGGCTGTGAAGGCACTAAAAATCCCAGGCTCTAAAGAGTTAAGAGTCTAATGGAAGGTGTGAGGTCTGCTAGAGAAGTATTAAATGGCAGGTTTCCTGAAAGCTGGGGTAAGATCCTGCCCAGCTCTCAGCAGGGCTAATCCAGCATGGACTTCCTCATTCCAGAACAATGTGATAGGATGGTGTCATAAGTGGAGGAGGGGACTCTTGTCATCTCCCATAGGCAGTTTGGGACTGTTCTGCATTCTCCTCTTGTTCTAACACCTCTCCTGGCCCTAACATTCTGTCGATCCCTAGAGGATGTGGGGCTAACAAAGAAGCAAAGCGAAATAGCCTTAGCGGTCAGTGCTGACAATGCACTCGTGGATATTAAAGGTTCACTAGCTGAGTGTGGGCTGAGAGGCCCGGGACACAACCTTTGTGCTTGGATTGAGCCCGTTCCGGAGGTGAGAGAAGGAGGCCAACATGCTGGTTCTCCTCTCTTTCTGAGAGCTTTTCTTCTGTCCTCCACTCCCTTCTTCCAGAGCTACCCCCAGACCGGCACAGATAGAATAGGCAGCCCTCACCTTCCAGGCGTGTTTCTAGGTGCATTGCTTTTGCTCCTGCACAGTGGTCTCACGCTCCCTGTAGCACCCTCAATTCTATAAACCACAAATTATCACCATCGCCAAAAGTCTAACCTCTTTCCCGCATCATGTCTACCTCTACAGCAGCAGGGGTGTGGGTTGGGGAGATCTCAGATGGGATGAGGCTCAGCAATGAGCATATAAGTTCATGGGTGTCATGCCCTTAACTCTGGAAACCCCAAACATTTCAAGCAGCATCTTCTCAGCTTGTGGCTGCCTTGCCTGTCCCTTGATAATCTCAAAGAAAAAGTGTTAAAGTCCCGTGGTCTTTCCTCTCATCACAGTCCCCTTCTTCTGACATCACAGAGGCAGGGAGTATCTTCTCTCTTCAGAGCAAAGAGTCCTGGGCCTCCCATGACAACACTCAGACAGGAAGGCTCTAAGACCATGATGAAGCCTGTCCCTGGCTCTGCATCTGCCCACCTCTGCCATCCCTGCTGCTGACTCTGCTGCTGGAATTCCCCAGTGAGTGGAGCTTCAGATGTGTGTGGTGGGGACTCCCTTATGCCTGTTTACTCTGTTCTCACCAGTTTACCTAGAATTTCTTGGAGGAGAATTTCTCTGTCTGAGCCCGAATTGATAGAACTAGGTTGGAATAGCTCTTGGCTCAGAAAATCTCCCAGTGGCTGTGTGGAACAGTCCACACCATTATGTTCAAGGAAAGACACTTCTCTATGGTCACAAGCCTGAGCACAGCACATTTTAGAGTTCTCATCCCCCGCCCCCCGCCCCCAGGGTTACATAGGAACAAAAAAATCTGTCCTTTAATTTTTTACCACCATACAGATGCTACCTCTCAATGGACAACAAATGTGGGATAATACGAAATTATAAAGCAAGAAAAGAATCCTTAATGTTCCATCTAAACATAATCACTGTGAAAATTTGCAGAGGTTTGCATGCTAATGGAACACTGGCCAGAAGTGGTCACTAGGGGTCTCTCTGGGTCAGTGATGGAAGCTGAACACTGCAGGCTCTCCAACAGAACTTAAGGTTCTGACTCTACTTGCTGAAAAAGCTAAACAAGCATGTGGAATCTCTTCCCCAAGGCCATTGGTTCATGTTGCAGAGGCTTTGAGTCCCAATTGCCAGAGCAGATGGCTTGAGAGGTGCATATCTGATGGAAGAGGACGCCAAAACCATTTTCTGAGTATAAGGAAGGAGGAAGAAAGCTTGGATATGTTTTTTTAATTTTTATTTATTTATGATAGTCACAGAGACAGAGAGAGAGAGAGAGAGAGAGAGAGAGGCAGAGACACAGGCAGAGGGAGAAGCAGGCTCTGTGCACCGGGAGCCCGATGTGGGATTCGATCCAGAGTCTCCGGGATCGTGCGCCCTGGGCCAAAGGCAGGCGCCAAACCGCTGCGCCACCCAGGGATCCCTGAACGAGTAAAATATATGAGACATCTAGACCCCTTGCAAAATGTTAGTAAACATTTGCAGAAGAGTTAGTACCAATTTTATACAATCTTCCAGAAAATAGAAGAGGATGAGACATTCCTTATTCATTTGTTGGGGCTATTAATACCTTGATAGCAAAACCAGATTGAATGTACATAAAAAAAGATAACTACAGACGTATATCTCTCATGATTCTACATGCAAGGATTTTCAACATAATGCTAGCAAATAGAATTTCAGAATGTAAAGTTCTATACCGTGGTATTTAATCCTAGGAAGGATTTATTCAGGCATGGAAGACTGTTTCACTGCTTATAAATCAATTATTGTAATCTATCACATCAACAGGTTAAAAAAGAAAACTACATGATAATATCAGTTGATGCAGAAAAAGCCTTTGACAAATCCAAAACGTATTCATGATGCAAACTCTCAGCCAACTGGAAATAGCAGAGAATTTCCTCAACTTGATGAAAAACATCTGCAGAATGTCCCACACCTTTCATTGCACTTAGTGGTAAATGTCTGAATGGCTTTTTTCCCCCTAAGGTAAGGAATGAGGGAGGTTTTTCATTCTCACAACTCATATTCAACACAGTACTAGAAGTTATAGGAGAACAAGGGAAAAGAAGGAAGGAAGAGAAGGGAAGAAACGGAGGGGAAAGGAATCTAAACTGAGAAAGTAGAAATTTTTTAAAAGTTAGAAATAAAACTTCCTTATTTGCAGATGAAAATCTCAGAGGATCTGCTTTTTAAGAAACTCTTTAAGTTGATAAGTGAGATCAGCAAGGATCCAAGATCAACATACAAAAATCAATTGTGCTTCTATATACTAAAAACACATATGATCATTTTCATTAGCATGCAAAAAAGGAGAAATACTCAGGTATTAATCTCATATAATATGTATAAGACCTAAATAAGAATGCTAGAAAACTGACGAAACAATCAAAGAAGAACTAAAGAAATAGAGCTACATCCCATGTTCAGGGATAGAAAGACTCAATATTGTCAGGGTATCCATACTTTCCAAGTTGACCTAGGGATTAAAAGCAATCTCGATCAAAATACCTGAAAAGTACTTTATGTATAGTAACAAACTGATTCTAAAGTTTATATAGAGAAATTAAAGATCCAGAATAGCCAACTCAATGTTGGAGAAGAATAAACTAGAAGATTGACATGATTCCACTATAAGACTTACTAGGGAACTCCAGGAATCAAAAAGGTGGCATTGGTGAGGGACTAGACACACAAAGCAAAGCAAGAGAATAGAAAGTCCAGAAACAGACCCACATAAATACAGCCAACTGATCTTTCGGGAAGTACCAAGATAGTCTTTAACAAATGTTGATGGAGCTACTGGACATGTGAACATACGTGAAAACAAATTGACTCCAGACACAGACCTCCCAACAGCCTTCATAAAAGTAACTAAATGTAGACATGAAACTATAAAAATATCTAGAGGATATCTTGGAATAAAATCTAGATGACCTTTGATATGGATTGTTTTAATGGATTGACTTCATAGTTTAAAGTAGATTTAGGTTCACACCAGAATTGAGCAGAATGTGCAGATTTCCCGTAGGACTCCCCACCTCCACACATCACAGCTGCTGCCATTATCAATATCCTCCACCAGGGGTACATTTCTTACAAATGATGAACCTACTACACTGATAGGTCCTTAACATCCAATGTCCACAGTTCACATTATGATTCACTCTTGGTATTGTAGAGTCTGTGGGTTTGGACAAGTTTGTCCTGTAATTCACTACAAATTATCCTATTAGGGCACAGAGTAGTTTCACTACCCAAAAATCCTCTGTGCTCTGCCTATTTATCTCTCTCTACCCTAATCCCTGGGAATCACTGACATATTACTGTCTCCAAAGTTTTGCCATTTCCAGAACGTCATATAGTTGGGATGATGCAGGCTTTTCCTTTGATTAACAATAAGCATTTAAGGTTCTTCCTCATCTTTTCAAGGCCTAATAGGTCATTTCTTTATAGCACTGGGTAATATTCCACTGTCTGGTGTACAATCACAATTTCTTTATGCACTCTTTATTGAAGGTCATTTTGGTTGCTTTCAAACTTGGCAAGTATAACTAAAGCTGTCTTGTACTGTGAGGGGGAACCTGTTACAGGCCTCTCTCCCAGCCTCTGGTAGCCCCAGAAAAGGACTTCTTCCTGTGTCTTTACATCATCTTCCTTCCGTCTGTGCATGAGAGCTAAGCTAACCTACGCCTGAACTCCTGGTCCACAGGAACTATGAAATAATATGTGTTTCCGTAAACCACTAAGTTTGTAGTAATGTGTTGTTCAGCAAGTCCCCTTGTTTATATAATGTCTACTATGCTCCATGCCATCCCCCTGTTATGATGCAGAAGGTATGTACCATCTTCCTCTTTGTACATTGGTCTCCTTCCCCTCCTGCCATATGGCAACCCAATTTGTAATTTTCATATATTGGTGCCAAGATATGTTACTAAGAGTATGTAGTGAGTCCCCACCTTGACCTAACCAGGCCGTCAGACATTGGGCCAAGACAAAGAACATGAGAAATGAAGCAAAACTTCTTTCCAGGAATTTCAGTAAACAGTTCCAGGTGAATTAGCCTGAGAGTTTCATCAATACTATTCATTCTTTCATCCATGCATTCCTGCATCCAACCATGCATCAAGCATGGACTCAATTCACTTTCATTCTGCTATGCATTTACTTAATGGGTACCTGAATCTTCCTCTGAGGTGGACCTCCCACAGATGACCCATCTTCAAGGAACTCCCAGGCTCCCACAGTGGACATCCTCAAGTAGGAGTCTGCTCTCTCTAATCTGTATCATTTCCCTGTTCAGTGACAGTGTCCCAGTCATCACCCTCCTTGGATTGGTGGCTATCTGCCACGTGCAGAGACTCTATCCAGAGAGTGTGCATCTCAGTTGGTTAGAGAACTGTCCTACATTCAAGGGAGCTGAGCAACTCACATCCAAGGAGAATAGTGATGGGCACTACACCTTGGGAAGCTTGCATTTGGTGAATGTGTCAGGCCAGGAGTCTGAGCGGGTGCTCACCTGTAGGGTGCAACATGAAGTACAATCTCCCATCCAGGCCAACCTCATACTGTCCACAGCACCCCATGGCACATACAAGCCCACTGGAAGCCCAGTTAAGCTCACTTCTACTGCTCTGAGCTCCTGGTTCACCTTGTCTCCTGAGTGGAGTGAGGTATTTAAACTCACAGAGCCCCCCATTTGATGTCTCCTGTTGCCCATTGGGATGCCTGTTCTTTTCTTTGTAGCTTTGTTTCTGGGCTTCAAGGTGCTGCTGGTGATGAGCTTCATAGTCACCTACATCTGCAGGCGACAGAACCTGTAACAGGTGATTTGGAGGTAGGCCTTAGTGCCTAGAGAGAGAAGTCATGTCACCATCATGGGCTGTCCAAAGGAGTCCAAAGTGAGCCCACTATTTCACACAGTACACCAGGGGGATCTAGCTTCAAGTGAAGGTTGGGAAGCTCTTGTTTTCTCTAAATGTTGTTGGAAATCTCAGAGGCTTCCAGCTCTCATGCATCCTACAGTGCCCTTGGGTCTGAAGATTTTTAAATGAAGTCCCTTGGAGTCCTGGGTGGGGATCCCAGTTGTGGAGTTGGGATGAAGGTCAAAGCTTTGATCTTCAAAGTCCAAGAGTGCCCTCATATAATTTTATATATCTCAGGATTCATAGGACTTATCTTTGGAATGATTGAGGAAAGTATTACTAAGACTATGAATGGAGCTCACTAAGCGACTGCAAGGCTCTGACTAGTGGGAAAGATAAATGTGGGTGTGAAAGAGCTCAGAACTGAGACAGGGGGGCTGGGGTGAGGTGAGTTGGCGTCTTTTTTCTGATCTGCACCATGAGTCCAGTTTTGCAGAGTGCCTGCCACATGGTAGGTGCTCAAGAGGTATTTGGGGAATTAATACAAGAATGAATGAATGAGTGCATGATTTTCCCGACTGCTCCTGCATGCTCTGCAATCCATTGCCTCCCACTCTGTCCAAGAAGCTCACGCGGGGGCGGGGGGTGGGGGGAGAAGCTGCCAGTCTTAACTCCTACCCTGGACACGATCCCTTCCTCACATCTCTGATGTTCCTTCTCTCTGAGCTTCAGAGCTGCATGGAGGATGGACTTTGATCTGTGGGACCCAGAGATGTCTGAATCCTGATGGACTGAGCTTCAAACTGGCCCTACCTCTGTCTTAAAGGAGAATCAAGTGGGTCAAGAAAACAAGGTTTCCATTCTGCTCCTGATCAGGAACAACCCTTAATTTTCAGAGCACATTTGACTTTTATTTTTTATTTTTTTAATGTTAATTCCAGTGTAGTTACCATACAGTGTTATATTAGTTTTAGGTGTACAATATAGTGATTCAATAATTCTATACATTACTCAATGCGCATCCTGTTAGGTGTAATGTTAATCTCCTTCACCAATCACCCATTCCCACACCCGATCTCCTCTGGTGACCATCAGTTTGTTCTCTATAGTCAAGCTTGTCAAGCTTCTGTTTTCTGGTTTGATTTTTTTTAACCTTTTGTTTTGTTTCTTCAATTCCACATATAAGGGAAATTAGATGGTGTTTTTCTTTCTCTGAGTGACTTATTTCACTCAGCATTGCACTCTCTAGCTCCAACCATGTTGTTGCAAATGGCAAGATTTCATCCTTTTCAAGCTGAGTGATACAGCATTATATGTGTATAATTATATGGCATATATACACACACATATCACGTCTGTATGTATATGTATATGTGTATGTGTATGTATATGTATATGTATATGTATACACACACACATACACCACCTTTTTTTATCCATTCATCTACAATGGTCACTTAGACTGCTTCCATATTTTGAATGAGCACACTTTACTTTTCGACAGAAGTTCCGCAAGTAAGATTTTAACTTAACATCGATATATTTTGAAATGTCTACATGGAAAGCATTTTTCAGTTCTGAAATATAGAGAAATAGAATAAAAATCCTCAGTCCTACCGCCGGATCTATGCCAAATATTAACATTTAGCGGTGATGTTCTGTTTCTTTTGAAAACAGTGAGTGAATTTAGAGTTTCTCATTCTCCCTTTTTTTATTGGAGTTTGACTTTCCAACATATAGTATAACACCCAGTGCGCATACCATCCAGTGCTCCCCTCAGTGCCCATCACCCAGTCACCCCATCCCCCTACCCACCTCCTTTCCACCACCCCTTGTTCATTTCCCAAAGTTAGGAGCCTCTCATGTCACCCTCACTGTCACCCTCACTGATTTTTCTCACTCATTTTCTCTTCTTTCCCCTATAATCCCTTTCACTATTTTTTATATTCCCCGTATGAGTGTAACCATAGAATGTTTGTCTTTCTCCGATTGACTTATTTCACTCAGCATAATACCCTCCAGTTCCATCCACGTCGAAGGAAATGGTGGGTATTCGTCATTTCTAATGGCTGAGGAATATTCCATTGTATACATAGACCGCATCTTCTTTACCCATTCATCTCCTGATGGACCCCGAGACTCCTTCCACAGTTTAGCTATTGTGGATATTGCTGCTATGTGTCTGTTTTTGTGCCAGTACCACAATGTCTTGATGACCACAGCATTGTAGTACAACTCGTAATACAGCATTGTGATGCCCCTGGCTCTGGTTTTCTTTTTCAATATTCCCCTGGCTATTCAGGGTCTTGTTGGATTCCAGACAGATTTTAAGATGATTTGTTCCAACTCACTGAAGAAAGCCCATGGTATTTTGATAGGGATTGCATTGAACATGTAAATTGCCATGGGTAGTATAGATATTTTGGCAATATTAATTCTTCCAATCCATGAGCATGGCCATCTCTTTGTGTCTTCCTCAATTTCTTTCAGAAGTTTTCTGCAATTTTTAGGGTATAGATCCCTTACCTCTTTGGTTGTGTTTGTTACTAGGTACCTTATGGTTTTGGGTGCAATTATAAATGGGACTGATTCCTTAATTTCTCTTTTTGCAGTCTCATTGTTAGTGTATAGAAATGCCATTGATTTCTGGGCATTGATTTTGTATCCTACACTACTGAATTGTTGTATGAGTTCTAGCAATCTTGAGGTGGAAACTTTTGGGTTTTCTATATACAGTATCATGTCATCTGTGAAGAGGGAGAGTTTGACCTCTTCTTTGCCAATTTGAATGCCTTTTATTTCTTTTTGTTGTCTGATTGCTGAGGCTAGGACTTCTAGTACTATGTTGAATAACAGTGGGGAAAGAGGAAAGGCTCTCAGTTTTTCCCCACCGAGAATGATATTTCCTGTGGGCTTTTCATAGATGCCTCTTAAGATACTGAGAGATGTTCCCTCTATCTCTACACTCTGAAGAGTTTTTTTTTTTTTTGAAGTTAGAGGTATGTTTTAATATTGCAACGAAGTTTTTTCTTTGCTTTCCTTCTTTTTCTTTTCTTTTCCAAATTGATAGACTTTTTATTATTATTATTTTTTTATTTATTTATTTTTTATAAATTTATTTTTTTATTGGTGTTCAATTTGCCAACATAACGAATAACATCCAGTGCTCATCCCATCAAGTGCCGCCCTCAGTGCCCATCACCCAGTTACCTCCACCCCCCACTCACCTCCCCTTCTGACACCCCTAGTTCGTTTCCCAGAGTTTGGAGTCTCATGTTCTGTCTCCCTTTCTGATATTTCCCACTTATTTTTTCTCCTTTCCCCTTTATTCCCTTTCACTATTTTGTATATTCCCCATATGAGTGTAACCATATAATGTTTGCTCTTCTCTGAATGACTTATTTCACTCAGCATTATACCCTCCAGTTCCATTCACGTCGAAGCAAATGTTGTGTATTTGTCATTTCTAATGGCTGAGTAATATTCCATTGTATACATAATCCAGTCTGAAACCCTGCGCCTTTTGATGGGGTCATTAAGCCCGTTCACATTCAGAGTTACTATTGAGAGATATGAGTTTAGTGTCATCATGATATCTATTCAGTCCTTGTTTTTGTGGACTGTTCCACTGAACTTCTTCTTAAAGGGGAATTTTAAGAGTCTCCCTTAAAATTTCTTGCAGAGCTGGTTTGGAGGTCACATATTCTTTTAGTTGCTGCCTGTCTTGGAAGCTCTTTATCTCTCCTTCCATTTTGAATGAGAGCCTTGCTGGATAAAGTATTCTTGGTTGCATGTTCTTTTCATTTAGGACCCTGAATATATCCTGCCAGCCCTTTCTGGCCTGCCAGGTCTCTGTGGAGAGGTCTGCTGTTACCCTAATACTCCTCCCCATAAAAGTCAGGGATTTCTTGTCTCTTGCTGCTTTAAGGATCTTCTCTTTATCTTTGGAATTTGCAAGCTTCACTATTAATGTCGAGGTGTTGAACGGTTTTTATTGATTTTAGGGGGGGATCTCTCTATTTCCTGGATCTGAATGCCTGTTTCCCTTCCCAGATTAGGAAAGTTTTCAGCTAGAATTTGTTCAAATACATATTCTGGCCCTCTGTCCCTTTCGGCGCCCTCGGGAACCCCAATTAAACGTATGTTTTTCTTTCTCAGGCTGTCGTTTATTTCCCTTAATCTATCCTCATGGTCTTTTAATTGTTTGTCTCTTTTTTCCTCAGTTTCCCTCTTTGCTATCAACTTGTCTTCTATGTCACTCACTCGTTCTTCCACCTCGTTAACCCTCGTCGTTAGGACTTCTAGTTTGGATTGCATCTCATTCAATTCATTTTTAATTTCTGCCTGATTAGCTCTAAATTCTGCAGTCATGAAGTCTCTTGAGTCCTTTATACTTTTTTCTAGAGCCACCAGTAGCTGTATAATAGTGCTTCTGAATTGGCTTTCTGACATTGAATTGTAATCCAGATTTTGTAACTCTGTGGGAGAGAGGACTGTTTCTGATTCTTTCTTTTGAGGTGAGGTTTTCCTTCTAGTCATTTTGCTCAGTGCAGAGTGGCCAAAAGCAAGTTGTATTGGGAAAAAGAGAAAAAGAGAGGAGAGAAAGAAGGAAAGAAAAGAGAAAGAGAAAAAAAAAGGGAAGAAAAATAACGAAAAAAAAAAAGAGAAGAAAAAGAGAAAGAAAAAGAAAGGAGAAAAAAAGGGGTGGGGGAAGGAAACAAATCAAAAAGCAAAACAAAACAAAACAAAAAAAAAAAAAAAAAAAAAAAAAGAACCACCGGGGAGTATCTTCTGATTCTGTGTACTTTAAGTCCCTTGGCTTCTCCTGGAAGTTGTCAGTCTAGCTGGTGTTCTGGGGGAGGGGCCTGTTGTGCTGATTTTCAGGTGTTAGCAGTTGGGGGAGCTGCTGTGCCCCTGCCTGGTGCAGGGCTCAGTGGGGGTTGTTTACCCCGTGAGGCCGCAGGAGAAACAGCCCCAGTGGCGGGGCAGCTCTGGAAACCTGGATTCAGCTCCGGCAGGAACTCCGGAGGTCTCCGTCTGCAGGGCCTGGAGGCTCCCGGGCGGGGCCGCTGATCTGCTCAGCTGGGGCAGGAGCGTCCTTGCTGTCCTGGGCCCTCCCGGCCTCTGCCTGTCCCGGGGGAGGCCGGATCCTGGGCTGTGTCCCGGCGCCCTGTGCTCCGGAGCCTGCGCTGGTGGATTCGCGCTCCCGGGCCGCGCAACCCCCTCCGCGGAGCCGCCGCCCGAGCCCCTCCGAGCTGCTCCTGGAACCGCGCAGCCCCCTCCGCACGGAGCCTCTTCCTCTGCCCGAGCCCCTCCGAGCTGCTCCCGGGGCCGCGCAGCCCCCTCCGCGGAGCCGCCGCCCGGACCCCTCCGAGCTGCTCCGGGTCCCGCCGGGTCCCGCCGGGTCCCGCCGTGCGCGCTGCAGCCCTTAGGGAGCTCGGCGCACTCTCCTGGGCGCTCAGTTGCTGTTACTGTCCCGGGGAGCCCGAGGGCATCCCCGCCCTTCTGGGTCCTGCCCCAACTCCCTGGGAGCCCCTTTCCGCCCGGGAAGGTCGGTGCAGCTCCTGCGTCTCCGGGACGGGGCTCTCCTGTCCTGGGGACCCTCGCCCCGGCCTCAGCCCGGCTCCTCGCGGGGCCCCTCCCCCTTGGAAGCCTTTGTTTCTTTACTTCGCGTTCCCCGTCTTCCTACCTTGATAGAAGCGCGAACGCTTCTCACTGTTGCATTCCAGGTGTTCTCTCTTTAATTCTCAGGCCGAATTCATAGATTTTCAGGATGATTGGAAGGTTTTCTAGGTAATTTGGTGGAAACAGGTGATTTGGGGACCCTACTCTTCCGCCATCTTGCTCCTCCCCCCCATTTTTTTAGTTTTTAATATTCCATTGTATACATAAAACCACATCTTCTTTATCCATTCATCTTTCGATGGACACCGAGGCTCCTTCCACAGTTTGGCTATTGTGGACATTGCTGCTAGAAACATCGGGGTGCAGGTGTCCCAGCGTTTCATTGCATCTGTATCTTTCGGGTAAATCCCCAGCAGTGCAATTGCTGGGTCGTAGGGCAGGTCTATTTTTAACTCTTTGAGGAACCTCCACACAGTTTTCCAGAGTGGGTGCACCAGTTCACATTCCCACCAATAGTGCAGGAGGGTTCCCCTTTCTCCACAGCCTCTCCAACAATTGTGGTTTCCTGCCTTGTTAATTTTCCCCATTCTCACTGGTGTGAGGTGGTATCTCATTGTGGTTTTGATTTTTATTTCCCTGATGGCAGGTGATGCAGAGCATTTTCTCATGTGCGTGTTGGCCATGTCTATGTCGTCCTCTGTGAGATTTCTGTTCATATGTGAGATTTCTGTTCATTCTCTGAAGAGTTTTGATCAGGAATGGATTCTGTGTTTCTTCAAATACTTTCTCTGCATCTATTGAGAGGATCATACGGTTCTTGTTTTTTCTCTTGTTGATGTTTTCTATCATGTTGATTGTTTTATGAGTGTTGAACCAACCTTGCATCCGAGGGATGAATCATCCCTGGTGATGATCATGGTGAATCATCTTAATGTACTGTTGGATCCTATTGGTTAGTATCTTGTTGAGAATTTTTGCTTCTGTGTTCATCAGGGATATTGGTCTATGCTTGTCCTTTTTGGTGGGGTCTTTGTCTGGTTTTGGCATCAAGGTGATGCTAGACTCATAAAACAAGTTTGGAAATGTTCCATCCTTTTCTATCCTTTGGAACAGCTTTAATAGAATAGGTATTATTTCTTCTTTAAACATTTGACAGAGGGCAGCCAGGGTGGCTCAGCGGTTTAGTGCCACCTTCTGCCCAGGGCGTCATCCTGGGGACCTGGGATCGAGTCCCATGTCAGACTCCCTGCATGGAGCCTGCTTCTTCCTCTGCTTGTGTCTCAGCCTCTCTGTCTCTCTTTCTGTGTGTCTATCATGAATAAATAAATAAAATCTTTTTAAAAAAGAAACATTTGATAGAATTCCCCCTGAGAAGCCATCTGGCCATGGACTTGTGTGTCTTGGGAAGTTTTTGATGATTGCTTCAATTTCCTCACTGGTTATTGTCCTGTTGAAGTTTTCTATTTCTTCCTGTTACAGTTTTGGTAATTTGTGGTTTTCCAGAAATGCATCCATTCCTTCTAGATTGCCTAATTTGTTGGCATATAGCTGCTCATAATAAGTTTTTAAAATCGTTTGTATTTCCTTGTTATTGGTTGTGATCTCTCCTCTTTCATGCATGATTTTATTAATTTGAGTCTTTTTTCTTTTTAATAAGTCTGGCTAGTGGTTTATCTATCTTATTAATTCTTTCAAAGAAACAACTCCTGGTTTAGTTGATCTGTTCTACAGTTCTTCTGGTCCCTATTTCATTGAGTTCTGCTTGAATCTTTATTATTTCCCTTCTTCTGCCTGGTGTAGGTTTTACTTGCTGTTCTTTCTCCAGTTCCTTTAGGTGCAAGGTTAGCTTGTGTATTTGGTTTTTTCCCAGTTTTTTGAGGGTTGCTTGTATTGCGATGTATTCCCCTCTCAGGACTGCTTTTGCTGTATCCCAAAGATTTTGAATGGTCGTATCATCATTTTCATGACTTTCCATGAATCTTTTTAGTTCTTCTCTAATTTCCTGGTTGACCCTTTCCTCTTTTAGTAGGATGCTCTTTAACCTCCATATGTTTGACTTTCTTCTAAATTTCTTCTTCTGCTTGAGTCCTGGTTTCAAAGCATTGTGGCCTGAAAATAAGCAGCGGACATCCCAATCTTTTTTGGTATCGGTTGAGATCTGATTTGTGAGCCAGTATGTGGTCTATTCTGTAGAAAGTTCCATATGCCCTGAGAAGAATGTGTATTCAGTTGCATTCAGATGGAAAGTTCTGTATATATCTGAAATCCATCTGGTCCAGTATATCATATAAGGCCCTTGTTTCTTTGGTGATGTTCTGCTTAGAAAATCTGTCATTTGCAGAAAGAGCTGTGTTGAAGTCTCCTACAACTGGTGCTTTAGTATCTAAGTATCTCTTTACTTTGGTTATTAATTGATATACTTGGCAGCTCCCAGATTAGGGGCATAGATATTCTTGATTGTTAAGTCTTCTTGTTGGATAGACCCTTTAAGTATGATATAGTGTCTCTCTTCATCTCTTACTACAGTCTTTGGGATAAACTTTAATTTATCTGCTATGAGGATGGCTACCCCTGCTTTCTTTTGAGGATCATTTGAATGATAAGTAGTTCTCCACCGTATCATTTTCAGGTGGGAGGTGTCCTTAGGTCTAAAATGATTCTCTTGTAGACAGCAAATAGATGGGTCTTGATTTTTCATCCAGTTCAATATCATGCTCCTTTTGATGCGATCATTTAGCCCATTCATGTCCAGAGAATAATTGAAAGATATGAATTGAAAGATATGAATTTAGTGTCATCATAATACCTATTTAGTCCTGTGTTTTTGGATTACTACTTTGGACTTCTTCTTTCTTTTACAGAGTCCCCCTTAATATTTCTTGCAGAGTTGGTTTGGTGGTCACATATTCTTTCAGCTTCTGCCTATCTTAGAAGCTCTTTCTCTCTCCTTCTATTCTGAATGACAGCTTTTCTGGATAAAGTATTCTTGGCTGCATGTTCTTCTCTTTCAGTACCCTGAATATATGCTGCCAGCCCTTTCTGGCCCGCCAGGTCTCTGTGGATGGGTCTGCTGTTAATCTGCTGTTATGTTTCTCCCCATATAAGTTAAGAATCTCTAGTCTCTTGTCGCTTTCATGATTTTCTCTTTATCTTTGGAATTTGCAAGTTTCACTAATAAATGTTGAGGTGTTGAATGGTTTTTATTGATTTTTGGGAGGGACCTCTCTATCTCTTGGATTTGAATGCCTGGTTCCCACCCCAAATTAGGGAAGTTCTCAGCTGTGATTTGTTCAAATATACTTTGTGGCACTCTCCCTCTTGGCCTCCTCTGGAACCACAGTTATATTCCCATGCTATCATTTATTTCCCTAAGCCTTTCCTCATTGTCTCTTAATTGGCTTTCCCTTTTTTCCTCAGCTTCCTTCCTTACCATCAACTTGTCTTCTACGTCACTCACTCTTCCTTCCACCTCATTAACCCTAGAAGTTAGGACATCAAGTTTGGATTGCATCTCATTTAACTTATTTTTAATTTCAGCCTGATTAGATCTCAACTCTACAGCAATGAAATCTCTAGAGTCTTTTATTTATTTTTTTTCCAGAGCCACGAGTAGTTTTATAATTGTGCTTCTGAATTGGCTTTCTGACATCGAATTGAAATCCATATTCTGTAACTCTGTGGCAGAGAGTACTGATTCTGGTTCTTTCTTTTGTGGTGAGTTCTTTCTTCTAGTCATTTTGTTCAGTGCAGAGTGGCTGTATGAGCAGGCTGAGTCAAAAATATCAGCCACAACCTACGTAAAGTACACCCTAGATGATTCCAAAGAGGTCAGAGACCAGAAAATGAAAAAGAAGATCAGAACAAAATAGAACAAAAAGACCACTAATGTGAAAAATAAATTTTAAAACAAAGTAGAAAAAATAAGAGGCCAAAAACCCTAAGAAGAAGAAAAAGAAAACAAAAGTAAAGCAGAAAAAGAGAACAAAGAAAAAAAGGGGGGTAGAGAGAGAATGTATTCTACCTGAGGAGTCCTAGAGGGTGATTCTCTTGGTTCTGAGTGTATTTTGTTCTGTATGTTAGAACATGCTCAACCCCAGATTTATATAAAACAGCAATACTTATAGAATTGTAGCCCCAACAATGACCACCAAAACATAAACAAGATAAAAGAGGGGTGCAGAATGGGAGTGAGGAGAGAATGTAATCTCACAGAATGAACCAGCACAGTATTCCACTTGGTTCTCAGTCTACGCTGGTCATGTTTTAGAAGTTATTACCTTCCACATTGTAGAACAAAACGAGGCAGGGAAAACACAAAACACAAAGCATTAATCCATTTCTCGTATATCTCCCAAAATTAAACTGAATAGGTTGAAGGAAATCCAGAAGTGAAAAATGTATCTAAGACATGTAATTGTAGAAATATGAAAGTGAAAAAGGAAAAGAACTTAAAACTGAACAGCTGGTAAAATACTGTAGTTAAGGTGGAAAAAGAGAAAAAAATATTGGAAGTTTTTAGTCTGATGCAAAAACAGGTTGTAATGGAAAAAGGAAAAAAAAGGTTAAAAAATAAAGGGGGGGGGGCTTTAGTTCTATATGCTATTTTCCTTTGGTCCTGGAGGTTTCCATCACTGCTTGGTCAAGAACTTGCTCCTGCCCTGTACTTCCAGATGGTCTTCAGGGGGAGCAGTCTGCTGTGCTGATTCTCAGGTGTCTGTGCCTGGGCGGAGATGTCCCGCCCCTTGCCAGGTGCCCGGCTCAGTAAGAGCTGTTTATCCTGTGAGGCCTTTGTTCCCTGGCGGCCGCACCTCTCCCGGGCACTTGGTGAAACCAGGAGGAAACAGAATGGTGGCGGTGGCCAGCTCTCCAGCTCTGGAGTCAGCTCCCCGAGAGGAACTAATGCAGTCTTCCAGTCCACACTGGCCTACGTGCTCCCGGGGCAGGCGCGGGTGCACTGATCTGCACAACTTGGAGTCACCTAGTGGCAGGACAGTTCTCAGTGTCCTGTGCCCTCCCCTGTTCCGCCTGTCCCGGGGGAACGCAGGATCCCCGGCTTGGATGGCCTGGGATCCGGGGCCCTGTGCTGCTGGGCCCCAGCTCCTGGGGGCCGCCTCTCCCAAAGGGAATGGGGCACAGCCACCTCCGTCTAGAGCAGGCCCACCTGACCAACCGGGGCTGTGGTGCTCCAGCCCTTTATGGATATGGGACCCGAGGTTTGCGGTGAGCTTTCCCCCGGGAGCCCCTCCTCTAATAGTGACTCGGGGAATCTTGAGGCTTCACGGCCCCTCCTGGGATTTTGCCCGATTTCCCTACTAAGCACTTTTCCATCAGGGGAAATTCTGATTTTCAAGTTTTTTCAAGGTTTTTTCAAGGTTTTTCAAGTTCCCACTTCTCCAGAGCTGGGCTTTCCTGTCCCTGAGGCTCTCGCTGCTCCCCTTTAGCCCTGCTACTCGCGGTGCCCCTCCCCCACGTGATTCTTTTTCATTCATTTATTTATTTTTTTCTCGCCTTCGTACCTTGTTAGAAGTGAAAACCCTTCTGTCGGTAGCATTCCAGCTGTTCTCTCTTTGAATCTCAGGTCAAATTCGTAGGTGTTCAGGATGTTTTGAAAGTCATCTAGGTAAGTTGGTGGGACCAGGTGAGTCGAGGACCCCTACTCTTCTGCCATCTTGCCCTTCCTCTGGAGTTTCTCATTCTCAAATTTGATTTTATAATTTCACAACATACGATAATCCTTAAGCATTATCCAATTTTACTTGCATGTTTTATATTTTATATAAATGCTATTACACCCTATACGACATTCTGCAACTTTTATTTTTTATGCTTAATACAGCTTGTGGGATTTCTTCATGTTGCTATACGTAGCTCCACTTTATTAACTTTCCACAGCTCTATAGCTGTGTATTATAAGAATATGCTACTGCTTAGAGATTCTTCTGAGGATGATATTAAAGCTAACCTATTATTTGGGTAAGACAACTTTACAAGTATTTCTCTCTACCCTTGGGCACACATGAGAGGATCCCTCGTGTTCTTCTGCCATGGTCCACATAGCAGCAGAGTTAGTATCATTTGGGAGCTACTGTAGCACAAAATAAGCTTTTAATCTTTGATGAAGTTTTGCTCTTTCCATTTATACCTGATCTAGCTTTGTTCTTCTGAGGTGTGTGTGTGTGTGTGTGTGTGTGTGTGTGTGTGTGTGTGATAAATGACAGGAATCTTGCATTTTTTCTCCCATTGGGATAAATTATCCAGCACTCACTGGTCAGCACAACCATCTTTGCCATATAATAAACCACTCCATCCATGTATGGTTCTTTTTATGAAGCATATCGCCATTGAGGTTTGGAACTGCTTTATAGGATTGTAATTGAGTTTTGAACATCAATCTTATTCCAACAAGCTTATCACACTCATACTAATGCTCAAAGTATGGACATTCTCTTATGTGTAACTCTTCCAACACCAATCAGCTCAACTAGCTTAGTTTTTACCTTCATTAAACTTACATATGCACATGGTTTCAGAGGCAAATAGTTCTATACGTTCTACATATGAAGATTAGAGTCTCCCTACCTCCCACTATTCTCTATCTCCCAGAGGCAACCATTTTATAGTCTTTTAATTGATTATTTTGCATGTCATTCCTGTGCAGGGGCCATGCTAACCCTCTCTGTACCATTCCAATTTTAGTATATGTGCTGCCAAAGCGAGCACTTACTTGGTTATTTTTAACTGCTTCTTCTAGAGATGATAGCCAGAACTCAGATAGCATGCTTATATTGCCACTTCTTGACTTCTCACCCGTCGGAAATATTCACTGACTTCCCACTATGGATGATTGGGATACAATGCTCTGTCACTCCTGACCCACCCACGTATGCACATCTTTACCCCATCAACATAATATTTTAATGTTGGATAACATCATAGTCAGTGTCCTCATTATAATGATATTGGATTTTATAGCTCAATCGTGTAACACCCCTAGCTTTTGTGCGTGTCCACCTGCTTATGTGTATTTTGTGAAACCACCACCATATTCAGGGTACAAACGGTTCTGTGGCCACAGAGGTTACCCTTGTGCTACTCTTTCTTAGGGACAGTCAGCTCCATCACACCAACCTCTGGCACATGCCAATCTGTTCTCTATAATGTCAAGAATGTTGTGTCAGTGGAGTCACACAGTATGTGACATCATGAGATTGATTTTGTTCACACAGTGTAATGCCTTTGGAAACTTACAAGCTGTGCACATGAAAATAAATTATTCCTTTTTATTGCTGAGTAGTATTTCCTCATAGAAATGTAGCACACTTGGTTCCACCATTCACTTATCACTGGATATTTTACTTGTTACCAGCTTTTTACATTACAAAGAAGGCTTCTGTAGACATTCACACACAGGTTTTTGTGAGGCTGTAGTCTTCATATCCATCAGATAAATGCCTGGGAATGTGATTTTGAGGACAGCGAAACCCACTTCCTCTCCTGAAAGAAAAAAAATGATGCAAACACATGCAACTTCTTCTTTTTTATAGACTTTTTATAGATTGTTTGTTATAGATTGTTTTATAGAATGTTTTTTTCTAGACAAAAAGTTATCTCTACACCCACTTGGGGCCCAAAAACACAACCCTGAATCAAGAGTTACTAACTCCACCAATAAGCCAGTGAGGTGCCCCAAGCACAACCCATTCTGAGGTCCACAGTGCACTGTGCATTGAGGTGAAGTTTTACCAGTTCCATCAATAAAGGGTTACAATAGGGAGTCAGTTGTGGAGCAGACCTCATTTGATCCCCAAGTTTTTCAGGTCCTGTCAAACCCATTCCTTCCTCCAGTACAGTAGCTCTTGGTGGAGGAAGGTACCGAATGAGGGCACAAGCTAGCCACCCCCAAGTGTCATAGGCTCAGGAGTTTAGGACAAGCCCCCAACCACAGATTCTTCTTGGCTTGGAGATTCTAAGTGAAGAATCACCTGGAAGACCTCCAGATGGGGGGAGGGGCCCAGTGCAAAGCGCAGAGGCCCCAGGTTGGCAGGAACCATTGTTTCTGCTAGAACTGTCCACTCCCTCTGAAACATAAGAAAAGGCCTCTTCCTACATTTCCTCCTCACCATGTAAGGTCTTCTGTACATGACTTCTGTTTCACAATGCAGAAGCAGATTGCTGCCTCACAGCTATGTCACTGCATCAGAGATGCTTCCCTTATATCACATGAGGGGTGGGTATTTCTTTTCTACAGAACAGAGGCTCATTTTCCCCAGCACACACGTTTGCACAGAGCAGGGTCCTCTGGCCTCCACAATGTCAGCTCCTGCCTCTGAACCCAGCCCCCCTCCCTACCTGCTGCTGGCTCTGCTGTTGGGACTCACAGGTGAGCATTGCCTTGGGGGAGACTCCCCTTTCCCTGACTCCTCAACCTCTCCCTGCCCGTGGACACTGAAGGCCTCCAGGTAAGCACAGATGTGCTACCTAGGTCTGCCAAAGAAGGCCAAGGACTGGGTATCATCTGAGAGCATGACATTAGGGATCTGAGCATTTCCTCTATGAATCCATCACCTGCAGCTGGTTACCAGAGGTGTCCAAACAGTTGATGCTTCAATGGGTAACAATGACAATGTTGCGTGTGTTCGTTGATCTAATCCTCACAATGCCCTGCCTGGTAGCTCAGACTGTCCTGATCGCAGATGGGGAACCTGAGGCAGGAAGAGCAGCAGGCCCAATATCACTTACTTAAGTCAGAGTGGCCCAGCTGGGATTCATGTCCAGGCCACCCAGCTGCACAGATCATTCTGTTAACCATGTTATGCTCCTTCATTCTCATTGGAGGCTAATTTCAGAAACATCAGAAAACACAGAGAGTCAAACAGAAGAAGAGCCATCACTTATCACACTCAGGGGTCTCTAGAGTTCCAGTTCTGTTCTGTGAACTCAGAAACTTTTATAAATGATGTGCTGGATGTTTCCTATGTGTCAAATTTTTTTACTGAATTTTAACACGTTTTATAATTTCATTTATTCCTCAAAATGAACTCTATACTAACATGCTAGGCCACACATTATATATATGCGGGAATGCACTTGTGTGTGTGTGTGTGTGTGTGTGTGTGTGAATGCACTTGTGTGTGTGTCTTCACGTGTGTACATATATAGGTGGGTGTGAAAAAGCTGCATATACAAACTTGCTCATGCACATGGAGTTTTTTCTTTCCTTTTTAAATTTAAAATCAAAATATAACATATAGTGTATTGTTAGTTGAAGAGGTACAGGTTAATGATTCATCAGTTGCATATAACACCTTGCGCCCATCACATCACGTGCCCTCCTTAATGCCTATGACCCCATCCTCCCCACCCCTCTCCAGCAACCCTCAGTTTGCTTCCTAGGGTTAAGGGTCTCTGTGGTTTCTCTCTCTCCCTCTGATTTTGTCTTATATTATTTTTCCCTCCCTTCCCCTATGATCCTCTGTTGTTACTTAAATTCCACATATGATTTAGGTCATATGATAATTGTCTTTCTCTGATTGACTAATTTCACTTAACATAATACCTTCTTGTTCAACCCACATCATTGCAAATGGCAAGATTTCAGTTCTTTGATGGCTGAGTAATATTCCACTGTATATATATACCCTATATCTTCCTTATCCATTCATCCGTCCATGGACATCTGGGCTCTTTCCATAGTTTGACTATTGTGGACATTGTGCTATGAACTTTGGGGGACAGGTGCCCGTTCAAATCACTATGTCTGTATCCTTTGGATAAATACCTAATAGTGTAATTGCTGGGTTGTAGGGTAGCTCTATTTTCAACTTCTTGAGGAGCCTCCGTACTGTTTCCCAGAGTGGCTGCACCAGCTTGCATTCTCACTAACAGTATAAGAGGGTTCCCCTTTTCTGCATCCCTGCCAACACCTTTCATTTCTTGACCTGTTAATTTTAGCCATTCTGACTGCCATGAGGTGGTATGTCATTGTGGTTTTGATTTGCACTTCCTTGATGTGGAGTACTGCTGAGCATTTTTTCATATGTCTGTTGGCCAATTGTTTGTCTTCTTTGGAGAAATGTCTGTTCATGTCTTCTGCCCATTTCTTGACTGGATTATTTGTTTTTTGGCTGTTGAGTTTGATAAGCTCTTTATAGATTTTGGATACTAGACCTTTATCTGATAAGGCATTTATAAATATCTTCTCCCATTCTGTAAGCTGTCTTTGATTTTTATTAAGTGTTTCATTTGCTGTGCATAAGCTTTTTATCTTGAGGAATTCCCAGTAGTTCATTTTTGCTTTTGTTTCCCTTGCCTTTGGAGGTGTGTCAAGCAAGAAACTGCTGCAACCAAGGTCAAAGAGATTGGTGCCTCTATTCTCCTCTAGGATTTGGATGGATTCCTGCCCACATTAGGTCTTTCATCCATTTTGAGTTTTTTCTTCTGTATGTGTAAGAAAATGGTCTAGCTTAATTCTTCAGTATGTGGCTGTCCAATTTTCTAACACAATTTGCTGAAAAGAATTTTTCCATGGGATATTTTTTTTGTCAGTAGTTAAAAGATTAAAATATCAAAGATTAGTTGACCATAGAGTTGACAGTCCACTTGTGGGATCTATCTTCAGTTCTATTCATGTATAGGTCTATTTTTCTGCCAATACCATACTGTCTTACTGATCACAACTTTGTAATACAGCTTGAAGTTCAAAATTGTGATACCACCAGCTTTGGTTTTCTTTTTTCAACATCCTTTGGCTTTTCAGGGTCTTTTCTGATTCCATACAAATTTTAGCTCTGTGAAAAATTCTGATGATATTTTGATAAGGATTGCATTGAATATGTAGATTGCTTTGGGTAGCAGATATTTTAACAATATTGGTTCTTCCCATCCATGACACAGGAAATTTTTCCAATTTTTTGTGTCTTCCTCAATTTCTTTTATAAGTGTTCTACAGTTTTCAGAGTACAGATCCTTTACCTCTTTGGTTAGGTTTATTCCTAGGTATCTTATAGCTTTTGTTGCAGCTGTAAGTGGGATCAACTCCTGAATTTTTCTTTCTTCTGTCTCATTGTTATGTACAGAAATGCAACTGACTTGTGTGCATTGATTTTATTTCCTGCTGCTTGCTGAATTCCTACATGAGTTCCAGCAGCTTTTGGTGAAGTCTTTTGGGTTCTCCACATAGAGTATCATGGCATCTGCCAAGAGTGAAATTAGATTCTTTACCAATTTGGATGCCTCATATTTCTTTTTGTTGTCTGAATGCTGAGGCAGGACTTCCAATACTATGTGGGACATCAGTGGTGGAAGTAGACATCTCTGTGGTGTTCCTGTCCTTATGGGAAGAGTTCTCACTTTTTCCCCCATTGAGGATGATACAGGAGTGGGCTTTTCACGTATGGCTTTCACAAAATTGAGGTATGTCCCCTCAATCCCTACACTGCAGACAGTTTTAATCAGGAAAGGATACGGTAGTTTGTCAAATGCTTTTTCTGCATCTATTGAGAGGATCATATGGTTCTTGTCCTTTCTTTTTCCAAAAAACTTCATTTATTTATTTGAGGAAGAGAGAAGAAGCAGAGGGAGTGGCAGAGAGAGAGGGAAAAGCAGGCTCCCCGCTGAGCAGGGAGCCTGACATAGTCTCAATCTCAGGACCCCAAGGTCATGACCTAAGCTTAAGACAGACACTTAACCAACTGAGCCACCCAGGTGCTCCAGTTCTTGCCCTTTCTTTTGTTAATATGGTGAATCACATTGATTGACTTGCAGATGTTGAGCCACCCTAGCAGCTCTGGAATAAATCCCACTTGGTCAGGATGAATAATCGTTTTAATGTACTGTTGGATCCTATTAGTTAGTATCTTGGTGAGAAGTTTGGCATCCCTGTTCATCAGGGATTACTGGTCTGTAATTCTCCTTTTTGGTTGGGGTTTTTGTCTGGTTTTGGGATCAAGGTAATGCTGGCCTCATAGAAAGAGTTTGGAGGTTTTCCTTCCATTTCTATTTTTTTAAACGGTTTCAGGAGAATAGCTATTCAATCTTCTCTAAATATTATGTAGAATTCTGCTGGGAGGCCATGGGGTCTTGAACTCTTGATTGTTGGGAGATTTTTCATTACTGCTATAATTTCTTTCCTGGTTATGAGTCTGTTCAATTTTTCTATTTCTTCCTGTTTCAGTTTTGGTAGTTTACATGTTTCTAGGAACGCATCCATTTCTTCCAGATTGCCTGATTTGCTGGCATAAAATTGCTCATAATATATTCTTATAATTGTTTGTCTCTCTTCAGTGTGGGCTGTGATCTCTCCCCTATCATATGATTTTCGATATCTGGTTGCTTTCTCGTTTCTTTTTGGTAAGTTTGGCCAGGAGTTTATCAATCCTATGAATTCTTTCAAAGAATCATGTCCTAGTTTCATTGATCTGTTCTACTGTTCTTTTGGTTTCTATTTCATTGAGTTCTGCTCTAATCTCTATTAATTCTCTTCTCCTGCTGGGCTTAGGTTTTCTTTGCTGTTCTTTTTCTGGCTCCTTTAGATGTAAGGTTGTGTTGTGTATTTGAGACTTTCTTTTTCATGATTTTGTTTATTTTTGAGAGACACAGAGAGAGAGAGAGAGAGAGAGAGAGGCAGAGACACAGGCAGAAGGAGAAGCAGGCTCCATGCAGGGAGCACGATGTGGGACTCGATCCCGGGTGTCCAGGATCAGGCCCCGGGCTGAAGGCAGCACTAAACTGCTGGGCCACCTGGGCTGCCCCTATATTTGAGACTTCAATGTTTCTTCAGAAAGGTCTGTAATACTATATACACCCACTTAACACCATCTTTGCTGCATCCCAATGATTCTGAACTCTTGTGTTTTCATTTTCATTTGTTTCCTTGAATAAAAGAAAAATTCTTCTGTAATTTCCTCGTTGACCCATTCATTCTTTAGTAGGATGCCCTTTAACCTCCATGTATTTGTGTTCCTTCCAAATTTTCTCTTGTGATTTAATTCAAGTTTTAAAGCATTGTGGTCTGAAAATATGCAAAGGATGATCCCAATCTTTTGGTACCATTTGAGACGTGATTGTGACTCATTATGTGATGATTTCTGGAGAATGTTCCATGTGTACTCGAGAAAAATGTGTATTCTGTTGATGTAGGAGGAAATGCTCTGAATACATCTGTAGTCCATCTGGTCTGTCATTCAAAGCCCTTGTTTTCTTGTTGACCTTCTGCTTAGATGATTTGTCTACTGCAATGAGTGTGGTGTTAAAGTTCCCTAGTATTATTATATTATCATCAATGTGTTTCCTTAATTTTGTTATTAACTGGTTTATATAATTAGCTGCTCCCACAGAGAGGCATAATATTTGCAATCTTCTTGTTGGGCAGACCTTTTAATTGTCATACAGTGTCCTGCATCATCTCTTATTACACTCTTTGTTTTAAAATCTAGCTTTTCTGGCATAAGGATTGCTACCCCATCTTTCTATTGATGTGCATTAGCATGATAAATGGTCCTCCACCCTGTCATTTTCAATCTGGAGGTGTCTTTGAGTCTAAAATGAGTCTCTTGCAGACACAATATCAATGGGTCTTGCTTTTCATCCAATATGACACCCTGTGCCTTTTGATTGGGGTTTTTAGCCCATTTACATTCACAGTAATCATTGAAAGATAGGAATTGAATTCCATTGTATTACCTGTAAAGTCCCTGTTTTTATAGATTGTCTATGTTCCTTTCTAGTCTATGTTACTTTTGGGCTCTCTCTTTGCTCCAAGGCTCCTATTTAATAGTTCTTGCAGTACTGGTTTAGTGTTCACAAATTCCTTTAGTTTCTGTTTGTCCTAGAATTTCTTTATCACTCCTTCTATTTTGATTGACAGCCTTGCTGGGTAAAGTATTCCTGGCCGCATATTTTTCTCATTGAGCATCTTGAATATATCATGCCTGTCTTTCTGTCCTGCCAGGTCTCTATGGACAGCTCTGCAGCTAGCCTTATGTTTCTACCCTTGTAGGTTCCAGACTTCTTGTTCTGAGCTGCTTTCAGGGTTTTCTCTTGGTCTCTGAGATTTGCAAGTTTCACTATTATATGTCGAGGTGTTGACATATTTTTATTGAGGTGTTGACATATTTTTATTGATTTAGAAAAGGAGTTCCCTGTGCCTCCTAGACTTGTATGCCTGTTTCCTTCTCCAGATTAGGTAAGTTCTCAACTACGATTTGTTCAATTAAATCTGCATCTCTCTCTCCATATCTGTCTCTGTTGTGTCTCTCTCCTCCACCTCTGCAACCCTAGTATTCTAGTATTATTTTGCTTTATGCTATCACTGATCTCCCTTTGTGATTCCATAGTTTTTCTCTTTTTCACACTGCCTTTTTCTCTCTTTCACAGTTGCCTTTTGCCTTCTATATTCTAATTCTCTTTTGCTTCATTTATCCTAACACTTAGAGCCTCCATTTTTGGCCACATCTCAATAATAGCTTTTTCTATTTCAGCCTAATTATATTTTAGTTCTTTTATCTCTCCAGTAAGAGATTCTCTAGCAGAGAACATTTCTTTTCTAGCCAGGCTTGTATCTTTATACTCATTGTTCTGAATTCTAGTGCTGACATCCTACTTATATCCACGTTGCTTTAATCCCTAGCAGTCCGTACTGCCTCTCTATTGGAATGAGTTTCTCTGTCTCGTCATTACATCCAGAAAGAATAGAAGAAAGAGAGAGAAAATAAAAAAATAGCAACCACACCAGAAAAATACAAACAAAACAAATCAAAGGAATATAGAAACAAAAGAAAGAGAGAGAACACTCTGTGTTCACCCAGCCTGTCACCGAGTGTTTTTATCTCAGGACACAACACTGTTTGGAGTCTCTAAATTTTAGGGGCTGCTCTGGCATGCACACACGTGGTTCCTCCTGGAGAGGGAACGGGGTCTCCTGGGGTTTTTCAGTTTCCTGGGCCCCTGCTTAGAGAGTGGTCACCGAACATGCCACCGTTCATGGTTTACGGCAACACCTAGCTGAAAGCCCACTCTGAGCATGCTGATGCAACAGGCTTCCCCACTCCAATGCCTGCGAACTCTGCTGCCTTCCCTGTTATTCCTGTGATCCTGGGGATCCTGACGTCCCAGTCCCACCTGGGGTTCAGCCCCACTTGGCTACCTGAGCCTTTCAGACAGGAATGTCTCCCACTGTAACAGACTTATAAAAGTTCCAAATTTTTACTCCACTGCTATATCTCGTTCTGGTACCTGCCTTACAGATGCTTCCTCTCTCTGTGGTTTATCTTCTGATATAGCGCCCTGTACTCACAACTCTGCACCTCCTACCTTGCAAAAAGCGGTCACTATTCTATTTGTAGAATTGCGGAAATTCAATTCTCAGATCTCCAGTTGATTTCACATGTGTTTAGATTGATTTGATAACTATCTAGATGAATTCCAGGAACCAACAAAATTAGGGTCCCCTCTCCTTCTGTCGTCCTACCTCTGTAGAGGTCCACACATGGGATTTTTTGAAAACATTTTGCTTTTTTTTTTCATAACATGTCCAGTCTCCATAAAATGAACACTGAACAGATATTTGGATCCTTGTCTCTCAGCTACTCACTCTCTTTTGAATTCTCTAAACCTATTGCTCACCCTCCACTAAGTTCTTAAGTAAAGCAAGTTTCTCTCTTGACAAAATGACTAGAACTTTGTGCATTACTACTCTGGAGATCCCCCTTCATGTAGGATCTGGGTGGGAAGAGGGGAAAGAAGGATAAAACATTGTGGAGCCTACTGACTGTATGATCTGCATCTCTAATTAAATCTTATCTTCGTCCTAATCCCAATTATCTGATGTTGGGTGATGCCTCCATGTCAGGAAATCTCATGAGGAATAAGTGTCCAATTTCTTGAACACTCACCATGTACGACACACACCTGGAAATACCTACATCTCTTATGTCACGTTACCTTAGTATCCAAGCTAGACATTCTTGTCACTTCTATCTTAAAGATAAGAAGAGGAGGCAGGCAAAGGTCAAAATCCCTCAATGGTACATGGGAGGGGTATGAGTGATTTTAGGCAATCTGATGCTAAATCTCATGGGTCTAGGCATTGATCTTCTCAAAGCCTACAGCCCCACTGCCATCCCATGAGATTCCTGTAGATCTGCCAAACAGTGTGGGAAGGGTGGAGTGTGGAGAAAAGCATTTGTGGTTTGTTTCTCTCAGACTCTTCTGTTTCCTGGGTATATGCAAATAGTTGTTTCTCCCAAGCCATGCATGTGGGAAACTCAGATTCTGATGTAACTCCCTGAGAAATTCTCCAATGAAGATAGACCTCAGGGTCTCAGAACATGGTCACATTGCACTCTTCACACATTGCACAAATATTTACTATACACATACTAAGCAACAAGGAGTATTACACAAACATAGGGCACACTGGTGAATAGAAGAGACAAAGTAGTAGAACTCATGGAATGTATGTCATAATGGAGGAAAGGACAGGAAACAATAGACATAACAAATCGGAAACGACATTGCATTCAGCAACTTTTGAGTATTAAGGGAAAAAAACATGACAGATCATCTGGATAAGACAATGAGAGAATCTTCATGGTGGGATGTATTTACACAGGTGCCTGAGTGGCCATCGTGAGAAGGGAGATAGAGCACAGATTATAAGAAGGTTGGCCATGATTTTCTGGGGAAGAGCCTTGCTGAACAGCATGGGAACAGCATGAGAGTAGAATCCTCTGGCTCTATTCAAGGACTTGGGCATTGACTCTGACTGAAATGGTTGCCATTACAAGGTTTGGAAGAATAAGTGATGCGATCCCATATGAGTTCTAAATTATTCTAGTATTTGGTGTAGAATGACCACCTTGGCGCATAGACAGAAGCAACTAGAGCATTCAAGAGCTCATTGTGTTCAGGCAAATGAGGAAAAGTCTTGAGCAAGCTAGCAGCCAAGAGAAAGGAGAAAGAGGTCAGATTGCGGTCCATGCAGAAGGAGAGGTCAGGATTTCCTGATATGTAGGATTTGGGGTGGGAAAGAAAAGCTCCAAGGCCTTGGGACTTGAGCATCTGGGAAATGTGCAAGAATGTGGAGGCAATTGAGGAGTTCAGTTTGGGAAATATTAACTGTGATAGGTTGATTTCTATCTAAGGAAAATGTCAAGAGGCTGGTTGGACACACAAATCTGGAGTCAGGAGCAAGGTCTGGGCTAGAGGTAGAAATGTGAACTTTATAGATACAAAATGACAGATTTTCACCTTTCACTGGGTCCTCTTGAACCTTGACCCTCGCAATCTTCTTCCCTCTCTCCTCCAATATTCTCTCCATTTTACCATCCAACACACATTTCTATTTCTTCCCCTTTTTATCTTAGCAGTTCAGTTTCCTGACCCCAATCTTCTTCTCCAGACTTACAAACCACACCACCTGAAGTTCTTAGCAGGCCCGCAACCTGCCTGTTACAGCATGTGCCCCCCTGAGGAGGCATGTTTGCTTGCAAACTGCTAAGTGCATGGGTTTTACCAGTTCCCACTCAGCAAGGGTGAATGAGTAATACTCCTCTCGCTGAGGAGTAACCAAGAAATAGAAAAGAACCCTGGGTGTATGTGTGGTGCCACAGCAGCTGCTCCTCTGATTTATGTCTCTGCCTGGATTTTAGGACACTTCAAGGAAGAAGGAGTGATTTTGTATTTCTTGATGTCTCCAGAGACTGGTTGGTCACTGAGACCGGAAATCCACCTGCAAAGTCTTGCAGCTGCAATTAAAGGATTGCCTGAGGGTGACTCAGATCCCTTCAACACATAGTTCATTGTCCAGATATAGCCAGCCATCCATAATTCTTTTCAGAACATGAGTTTGAAGCCTGCTATTTCCCCTGCTTTGTGGCTCCCATGGTTCTATCTCCCCCTTGAAGGGCAGGTTTCTCAAATCTACCAGCCTTTGGAACGATATCTTTTCTCTTTTCCCACCAACCATTTATTTCTAGTACAAAGCTTTACATGGGGTGATTACCTTCTGTGAGCATACAATTCTTACTGTGCTAAAATACGTGTACCATAAAATCTACTGTTTCAGCCATTCTTAAGGATACAATTCAGTGGCTTAAGTGCATTCACAATATTGTGAAAGCAGCACCACTGTACATTTCAGGAACTCTTTCAACATCGCAAGCAGACACTCCCCATCCATTGGACAAGAATTCCTCATTTCTTCTTCTGCTACAACTACTAGGAACGTCTATTTTACTTTTTTGTATGTATGAATTTGTCTTTCCTCAATATTTCATGTCACTGGAATCACATATCTGTCCTTTTGTATATGGCTTATCACTTTACAATAGTATTCTTTAGGTTCACCCATAGAGTATATCAAAATGTCATTGTTTATCAAGGCTGAGTAATATTCCATCGAATATATCTACATTAACATTTTGTTTCTCCTTCATCACTTGATGGAAATGAATTTTTTCTACTAACCTTCAGTTATTAAGAATAATGCTGGTATGAACATTGATGTCCTGACTACATACTTATAATTTAGTGGATATTTACCTAAGAGTTGAATTGTTTGGTCATATGGTAAATTATGTATTTTAAATTTGAAGAACACCATTGTTTCTACTGTGGCTGCACCATTTTATATTCCTACCAATGACGTACGAGAGTTTCAATTTCCCCACAGCTTAGTCAATCCGTATTTTCTGATTTCTTATTGTATTGTATTGTTTTGTTTTTGATAAAAGCCAGCCATTCTAAGGAATGAAGAGATATCTCACTGTGGTTTTGATTTTCATTTTTCCAATGACTGGTGATCTTCAACATCTTGTCATGTGCTTTCTCACCTTTTGAATACCTTCTTTGGAGAAATGTCTATTCTAGTCTTTGGTTCATTTTTTTTAACCGGGCATTTTGTTATTTGGTTGTTCAATTATAGTTCTTTATAATGCTGGTTATTAATCCATTGTGAGAAATATGCCTTGCAAAATGTGAGTTAACTTTCTCCTATTCTCTGAGTTATTTTGTCACTTTTGATATTGTCTTCTGCTGTACAAAGTTTTTAAATTTGGTGAAGTCCAATTCATATATTCCTTTTTTCTTATGTGTGCTTTTGAGGTCATGCTCTAGAAATCACTTCCAAATCCAATTTCATGAGTTTTGCCTATAGTTTTTCCTCAGATGTTTATGGTTTTATCTCTTACACTTAAGTCCTTTCAACTAATTTGAGTTCATTTTTCTATGTAGAGCAAGGTAAGGGTTCAATTTTATTCTTCACATTAGATATCTTTTTTCCTAGAACCCAATGTTGAAAGGGTTGTTCTTTCCTCTATTGAATAGCCTTGGCACTCTTGTTGAAAATCATTGGACCTTACATGTGAGGGTTTGTTAGGGTCTCTATTATATTCCATTGTTGTATATCTGTATTCTACTCTCAGTATCACAGTACCATGATTATTACAGCTTGTAATAGATTTTCAAATAAAGAAGTGTGAGTTCCCCAATTATGTTCTTTTCCAGGATTCTTTGGTGATTTGGCGTCCCTTGAGATGAATTTTAGAAAGGGGATTTTCGGTTTGGCAAAAAAAAAAAAAAAAAAAAAGAAAAAAAAAGCCATGTTGATTTTGATAGTGATAGTGTTTGAATCTCAAGATTGCTTTAGGTAATCCTGATGAAGTCTGCCAATCCACCAATGCAGGATGTTTTTCCATTTACTTATGGCTTCTTTCATTTCTTTCAGAAATGTTTTGCATTTTTCAGTGTTTTGTGTCCATGCAAAAATTTACTTCTAAGTATTTTATATTTTTTGATGTTAGTATAAGTGGAATTGTTTGCTGAATTACCTTTTTGAGTTGCTCATCACTAGCATATAGAACGCTCCTGGTTCGTGACTATTGATTTTGTATAACACAAATGAGCTGAATCAATTATTAAGTCTAACAGTTTATGTTTATGTGAGGAATCTTTAGGATTCTACTCATGAAATCAGGTCATGTACAAAAGACATAGTTTTACCTATTCCTCTACAGCTTAAGTGCTATTTACTTATTTTTCTTGCCTAATTGCAATTCTGGAATCTCCAGTATTGTGTTGATACAAGTGGTGAAAGTAGACATCTTTGCCATGTTCCTAGTCTTAGAGAAAGCCTTTCAGACTTTCCCCATGAAGAACGATGTCAGCTATGGTTTTGCATGTATTACTTTATCGTTTTATAGAAGTTTCCATCTATTGGTAGTTTACTTGTTTTTATCATGAAAAATCTTTAATTTTGTTGACTGATTTTCCTGCATCAAATGAGATATCATGTTCATATATTCTTAATTCTGAAATTTGGTCTATTACACTATCTGATTTTAATGTGTGAATCATCCCTGTATTCCACGAGGAATTTCACTTGGTCATTGTGTATAATTCTTTTAATATGGTGTTGAGCTGGTGTTGCTGATGCTTTGTTGAACATTGTTCCATCAATATTCAGACAAGATATTGGTGTGCAGTTTTCTTGTAGTTCCTTTGTTGGCTTTGCTATCAGCATAACGCTGCCCTAGGATGAGTCTCAGAAACTAGAAATGACTTAGGAGACTTTTTTTCCTCTTAAATTTTTTGGAATAGTTTGAAGAGGATTAGTGTTAGTTTTGTGTTTGTTTGTTTTTTAATTTTTGGAAAGAGTCTCTCATGAAGCTATATGGTCCTGGGCTTTTCTTTGTTGGGAGATTTTTGATTATCAATTCAGTCCCTTTACTAGTGATATCCTATTCAGAAGCTCTATGTGTTCATGATTCAGTCATAGTAAGTTGAGGGTGTCTCGAAATTTGTCCATTTAATCTCGGATATCTGGTTAATTGGTGTACAATGTTTGAGATATTCTTTTAGCATCCCCTTTATTTTTATCGAATGGTTAGTAATATATTCCTCTTATTTCTGACTTTAGGTAGTGAAATCATTTCTCTTTTCTTTGTAGTCAGTCTAGTTCAAATTTGTCAACTCTGTTGGTCATTCTGAAAAGGTACTCGAGTTTGTTTATTTTCCCTCTTGTTTTTCTATGCACAGTTTTTAAATCTTTAGTCTTCTTTACTTCCTTCATTGCGCTGGCTTCGGGTTTATTTTTCACGTCTTTTTCTAATGTCTTACAATGATAGTTGTTAATAGATTTGTGATCTTGCCTCTCTCTAAATCTAAGCATTACACCTATAAATTTTGGCTGGCACTGCTGTCACCTCAGACCACAGGTTTGGGCATGTTGTGTTTCCATTTTCTCTTTTTTCTTTTTTGTGTGTGTTTCTATTTACATTTATCTCAAGATGTCCTCTAAATCCTCTGTGATTCCTACCTCACCCTTTTGCTTATTAAGAGTGTGTTGTTTCATTTCAATAGATTTGAGAATATTGATTTCCTCTTCTGTTACTGATTTCTAGTTTTATTTTACAAAGAGCTTCATCAGCTCCCTGCTTGAATAGTCCTTCTAGTAAGTTGCCTGCTCACTCAGCCTGTGCTATACAAAAGGTTATCTAACTAACTGGTTTCTATAATTGCCTGGGAAGACATGTGGTCAATGTGGCCTAGCACAGAGGTCCGTATCCTAATACCCAGAACCTGTGAACAGTTTTCTCTAACACAGCCAAGGAGATTTTGCAGAAGTGGTTATGAATCTTGATGTGGGATTATTTTAGATTATCAAAATGGCCCCGACATAGTCACAAGAGTCTTTGTAAGAAGGAGGCAGGAAAGCCAAAGTTAGAAAAGGAGAAGTGGGAATAGAGGCAAGAATTTGATATGTTAAGTATATGGGAACTATGAGTAAAGGAATGTGGACAGCTTCTAGAATTTGGAAAAGCAGGGAAGAGATCTCCGGAAGAAAGGCATCAAAACTGACCCTTGGTGTTAGCCCAACAACACTAATTTTGGATTCCTGATCCCAGAATTTTAAGATACTACATTTATACAGTTTTCAGGCACTAAATGTTTAATAATTTGTTACAACAGCAATTGGAAACTAATATAATGTGATTTCAGAGTGGGAAAAAAATTCCTGAGATTTAAAACGTTGTGTTACTTCTCATTTAAACTACCTGTTCCTTGTGTATTGGAGGCTCTGCCATCACTGTCACTCAAGTATCCAGACAAAGGAAGGGACCTCAGCATGGGATTTGCATGTGAAAGAGGAAAGTTGGTCCACAGAGGTTCTTGAAGTTAAATGCACAGCCCAGAAAATACATGTTCCCTTCAGCTCACACACAGTGGTCTAACGAAGTCTCGTGGTCCTGCTGAATGCCAGGGATCAGAAAGTACAAATTTCCATGAGGCTGGAAAGTGGACACCCAGAGATTTTTGGTGAAGTATGATGCTTCCAGAGTGTTGAGACGCTCAGACCTGGTGTGCACAACCACTGTGTCTCTCTGTGCCAGAGTTTCCTCATTTCAGATAGGGTCTCACCTTATAAGCTCATTTTGAGGGCTGCATGCATGTACATGCAACATGCCGAGTCACGTCCCACTCACGGGGTGCACTCAGTCAATGAGCTGTTGTGGATCAACCCTTGAGGAAACATGCAGGATCACATAAGGATGGATAAATGACTACTTTGTTTCTGCTCAAGGTGTGGCAGGTGAGGCAGAGCTGCAGGTGATCCAGCCTGAGAAGTCAGTGTCTGTCGCGGCTGGAGAGACAGCCACTCTGCGCTGCACCCTGACCTCCCTGATCCCCGTTGGGAACGTTGTGTGGTTCAGGGGGACAGGGCCAGGCCGGGAGTTGATCTTCCATTTCAAAGGAGGCCACTTCCCCCGAGTAACAAAGATTACAGACTATACAAAGAGGAACAACATGGACTTTTCCATCCGCATCAGTAATATCACCTCAGCAGACACGGGAACCTACTATTGTGTGAAGTTCCAGAAAGGAAACCCCGATGTGGAGTTGAAGTCTGGACCAGGCACCCTGCTCACCATGAGTGGTGGGTATGGCATGATATCCTTCTTCCCCTGGTTGTGACAAGTCAATAAGAATGCCCTCCATTGTCTAGGCAACAGCTAAGAATCAGGTGTCGTAGTGGTGCCCCTGATTTCAGTGGGAAAATCTAGAATCGCAGGCTGAGGGCCCCACAGCTCTTACCTTTTCAATCCTGACCAGCCCTCTGGTTCCAGGGATAAGGGAATGAAAGTCTGAGTGACTTACCCAGTCACGAGATCTGACCTCAACCCTGGCTCCAGAGAGCACTCCCCTCAATGTATCACTGTTCTCTTTACTCAGCACTTATTGAGCACCTGTTGTGTGCAGGCTCTGCTCTGGGTGCTGGGGAAGCAGCAGGGAACAAAACAGGCAAGAGCTTCTCTCTCATGAAGCTTAAGTTCCCTTCCCTTCCAGTGACAATAAATGCCCCCTTGGCAGAGAGGTGGGTCAATGTCTTTCTTTCAGCTTCAGAAAAATCACAGTGAGAAGAGGCACAGGCTCAATGTTTACTCTGACATCTCACTTTGGAAATGATGCCAGAGTTTGGGCATATGTTGTGAGTCTGTAAAGAAAGCTTCATGCAATTCGAGTTCTAAATCACAAAATAGTGACTTAATCTCCCCACAGCCCCTGGACAGAGACAGGGAAGGTAGCTTCATCCTGATGGTGCAAGTATTACAGAATTTCCCAGTGGCACATCCCCTGAGGACAACTGGGGAGCATCTTCTGGAGGGTGTATTAAGTCTCTTGAGCAAGAGTTCCTATTCTAGACTCAGTTCTTGGGACCCCACGTCTTCCCTCTGTTGCTGTGGCGTCAGCAAGTCTTGGCAGCCAGAAGGACCCTTCCCCATAATTGCTTGCAGTGCAGAAACTCAGAGGAAAAGGAGGATGGTGTCACTGTCGGGCAGGGAAAGTGGGACACTTGCTCAGTTGTGGACAAGAAACCTGGAGGCCACAGGAAGTCCCTAGGGATGCAGTAAGGGGTCGGAGTAACCTCTTTGTACCCAGATGAAAATAGTTTGGTTTTTTGGTGAGGTATAGACAGAGACTATCCAGGGGGGTTCTCTCACAAAGTTGTCTTCATTTTTACAGATAAGGAAATCATAGGGAAAAATTTCCAAAGCCAAGCTCTGTACAGGGGCAAGCAGCTCCATTTACTAGGGCTTGAGGAGAATATTCACAGGGGATTCAACATTATAATGAGGTTGACTTAATTGTAGGTCACTTTCTGATTCATCTGCTCCTTCATCTGCATTTCTGTGTTAAATTCCAAACAACTGCATCATTGCCTCACTTGCCCTTCACTGCAACCCCAGGGAAAGAGAAATGCCTGCTGTCCCATTTCACAAATGGGGGAGCCTTGCTGTGCCATGGCCACACCTCTGGTCAGCCAACCAGCCTGGTTCTGGCTTCCATGGGGTCCTGCTCCGCCCCTGCTTCCTCTGTAAGGAAGCTGCACAGTCTTTCTGAGGTTTCCAGGGAGACAGCGAGGAACCCTGGATACCAAGAGTGAGAGCCATCAGAAATGTCCTTCCTGTGCCCAGATTGCTGGGAAGTCACCTGGCAGAGGAGAGAAGGGACTCTGAGCTCAGGCCTGGAACTGCACCTGAGCCCCTGGGCCCAAATCCCAGTTCAGCTCTGGAACCTCGTGTCCTCCTCTGTTGATGAGGAGAACACTGCCCTCCTCACACTATCAGGAGGGCTGAGGCTACTCCACAGTGTCACACACGTACGGTTAGTGCTGATGACCACAGTCATGCTTACTGTTCATTGATGCTCCTCTTGTAGCCAAACCTTCTCCCCCCGTGGTGTCCGGCCCCACGGCCAGGGCCACGCCTCAGCAGACAGTGAGCTTCACCTGCAAGTCGCACGGCTTCTCTCCCAGAAGCATCACCCTGAGATGGTTCAAAAATGGGAATGAACTGACAGCCTCTCAGACCACTGTGTACCCAGAAGAAGACAACGCCTCCTACAACATCTCTAGCACAACCAAGCTGGTGCTGGCCCCGGGGGACGTTCGCTCCCAGGTCATCTGCGAGGTGGCCCACGTGACCCTGCAGGGGGACCCTCCTCTTCGTGGGACTGCCAGCTTATCTGAAGTTCTCCGAGGTAGATGCCCCTCACCCCCAGCCCAAGCTCAGGTTGCCCCCAAGCCTAGGACCCTGCCGCTCCCCTACTCTCTACTCTTGGCCTTCCATTGCCTGGAGTCTGACTCCTCACAGGCCCTCCCAGTCACCCTGCACCTACATGTACAGTCACCTACAGTCACCTCCCCTGTTTCCATGGCAGCTGCCTAGTAGACACCTACCATGTGCCGAGCACTGTGCTAGGCAGTCTCATTTACTTTACCATAGCACTTCCAATTATTGAGCACCTGCTGTAATCCAAGCCACCGCGTGCTTGGTGATTTCATTTATTTTGCTACAGTTATTCTATTCCAACTGCCTGCCAGGGGCTGTGTGTCTTGATTTCACTCATTCTTGCCCTAATAGGAGCTATGGGTCCTTGAGCACCTACTGTGTGCTGGCACTGTACTTAGGGGTGTCATTCATATGCGAAGACTGCCCTCAGTATTTGAGCACCAGCTGCATGCCTGGCAGTGTTCTGGGTGATTCCCTTGCTGTGTGGTGGGAGCTAAGTTTTCAGCCCCTCCCCTGTGATCTGTTTGTTCCATAAGGTCAGAGCTTCTGCTCTGTGCTGTTTCAGTTCCGCCCACCTTGGAGGTTTCCCAGCACCCCATGGCAGGGGACCAGGTGAATGTCACTTGCCAAGTGAAGAAGTTCTACCCTCAGCGCCTACAGCTGACCTGGTTGGAGAATGGAAACGTGTCCCGAACAGAAACTCCCTCAGTGGCCTCCAACCTCCTAGAGAACAAGGATGGGACCTTTAACTGGATGAGCTGGCTCCTGGTGAATTCATCCACCCACAGGGAAGATGTTGTGTTCACCTGCCAGGTGCAGCATGACGGGCAGCCTGCAGTCACCAAAAACCATACCCTTGTGGCCTCTGCCTCCCAAAAGGACCAGAAAACACAGAAAACCCAAGGTGAGGTCTCAGTGAGCTTATTCCTAGCACCCTCCCCTTTGCTCCTTACCACAGTGATTAAGTCACTGTGCCAGGCCAGCCACCTCGGCCCCCAGTTCTTTCTCGCCTAAGGGTGGTCTCTACCCTTCTAGAACTTCCCATCATCACCAATGCAAGTATCTGTACCTGCCTCTCTGAAATCCTGGAAGGTAGCCCTGGGGACCTGGAGTTTTAAGTTTTAGGTGACCATGGGTAGTCACAGCATGGGCCTCCTCTCTCCCACGATTTGGGACAACAGGGCATCAATATTCATGATCGCTTACAGCACATTTACTTTATGTCCGGTTCATTTCTGATCTCCTTTCCTGCTTCAACCAACCCTGTGACCTTGGAATTTTCAGAAGGGACTCAGGGAGCAAAGTGGGACAGATGGTAAAGATTTCTTGCCCTTAGACTAGGTGATGAGAAAAACGATTGAAAGGAAACTGGAGTTCCTAAAACAGGTCAGAGACTTGTACAACAAACACGTGTTCATTATAGCAGCAGGGCATTGACTCAAGGGCGTAGAGAGTCCCCTTTCCATGATCAGAATATTTCTTATTTCTCTCTCCTGTAACATCAGGAGGAGGTTGAGCCAGGTTTCCAGAAGTCTGCTCTGGAGTCCCTCTCAAAGGCCCATGATCCTTCTAACATGCCCTATGGCATTGTCTTCACTGCTCAGTCAGCACTGGGTCATCGAGTGTCCATGTTCTTGCTGGCTCTGAGAGTAGAGAGAGGTAGGTTGGGGACACCTAATGATTTCCCTTAATACGAGAGGTATGCAGAAGTTGCATCGTTGTGTCCAGTAATGACCTAGTCATGGGTGCACATCCAGTTGCAAATGGAGTTCATAATGGTGTGGTCGTGTGATTAATGACATTGGTTTTTCTACAAAAGCAATACCGTTACACACCTTGGACAATTAAGAATAATTCCCTAACATCACCTCAAATGGTGTATGTATTCATATTTTCCTCATTTCTTCTATAAGTTTATTTTGCACATTGAACTTGGTTTTAATTCATCTGTAAATACTTCGAGGAATTTTCCTGTGAAACCCCTGGGCCTCCACAATTCTTTCTTTGTTTTGAAAAGAATCTGAATAGCTAAGGCTACTCAAATTCTTCATTTCATATTGGATGCTTGTGCCAGGCTGTGCTTTTGAGGAATTTGGTCCTTTTCCTTTCCGGTGTCAAGGTTCTGCCCATAGATTGCTCGTAATGTTACCTTGTTATCCTTGATGTCTGTGGTGATACCTCGTTTCATTCCTGATACTGCAAGTATGTCATTTGTCTCTTTTTTTGTTGTCAGAATTGTTAGAAGTTTTTCATTTTATTGAGCTTTTCAAAGAACCCGCTTTTGTTTCAGTGATTTTTCTCTATTGTTTCTCTTTCCAATTTCATTGCTTTTTCCCTCATTTTTCTTGTTTGAGTTTATTTTGAAATGGGAACTGGTATTATTGAGTATAGACTTTTCTTAGTCCGAATGCCACTCTTGGGCCTCCTTCTGTGCTGGTGGAGTCAGGAATGTGGAGCCAGGGTACCTGGAGCCGTGTTCTTCCTCCAGTCCAGGGCACCCATCGTGCCTGCATTCCTCTTCCATCTCTAGGGCCCTCCTATGCTTGGACCTCATGTGATTTCCAGAGGTCAGGCTTGTACTAAACCAGGAGAGCAGGGAGAGAGAACTCTACATAATCATGTCTGGTCTACCTGGGTTGGGTTTTTGTCTTTGGTCTTGCCCGAGGCTCAGACCAAGGCTGTTACTTCTTATACTTCCAGTGGTCTGGAACTGACAAGTTTCCTGTGTGCTAAGGATCGAAATGGATATTGGGGTTGTCTGGCTTGGCCTTCTGGGCACAAGAACCATATGCCTATGTGTCCCTGATGTACAAGGGTGCCACCTCCCCTGGACATCCCAAGGCAGTGACCACTGCCATCACAGGACCAACGGGTATGGTGTAAGGATGCATATCTTTTTGTTCATGTTTATGGTACTGAGGAATTTTACAATACTTCTAGCTTAAAAGAGCTCCCTTCTCTCAGCATAGCATGACCAGGTATGTTCATAGGGCTTGGGGTTGGTTGGCTGGTTCGGAGAGTAGGAGAGAGGTTCTGAGTCCTCTGATCTTTCTAGTACTTTGTGAGGAACCCAAGTTTGCCTCCTCCATTGTTCTTTCTTCTCTTCATCACTCAATTTGGAAACAGCACTTCTTTCTTCTTTTTTGCTTTGCCCCCCACAAATTATGCATTTTCATCAAGCCTCTCCCCTTTATTCACATTTGTTGGCCTAAAATGTCCCTATCCCCCTGTATTTGGTTCCTATTACTGCTATAATAGTCAGCAAGTGAATAGTGGCTTAAACACAAATTTATTTCGTCCATTTCTAGAGATGGGATGGCAGGGCTGTGTTCTTTCAGGGGACTCTGGGGGAGAGCGGGCGTCCTTGCTGTTCCAGCTTCTAGAGGCAGCCACACTCTTCGGCAGAGGGCCCCACACACTCTGACCTCTGCTGTGGTCGTCATGCATCCTGCTCCCACTCTCTTGCCTCCTTCTTTCACTTGTAAGGATCTCTGTGATTAAGTTGGCTCGGCTCAGGTACTCCAAGATAAACCCACTCAAAACCCTAGCTAATTACCACACAGTCTTTCTTGCCATTTAAGGTACCAATTGTTTCCAGACTCTAGGGGTTCTGGGCCAGCCCTCTTAGGTCAAGCATACTTGGAAACCCCCTCTGTGTCCTGATCTGCAGGACACATTTCCAATATTTTTCTACTTTTAGCTGTATTTTATATGGGAGTGGCATTTCTAAATACCTCTCAGGCTCCTTGGCTAGCTACCCTTGTCTGCTGCACTTGCCCTTCCCTGAGCAAGTGAGCGTGAGAGGGCAACATGTAAAGAGTAGTGCATTTGGATTTGGTGGCTTTTCCCTTTTTTCTCCCAGAGATTTTGCAGTTTGGGCATTGTTCTCCAAGGACTACTGAGAGCCAATTTTCCATAGCATTTAGTGTCCTTTTGTTGTGTTTTCTTTGGGTTCAGAGTCTGTGTTTGGAGATGAGTAGCCAAGCTGCTACTTTGTCCTCAGCAGACACAAGTGTCCTGAGGGTTTTGAATGCCTTGGCCCGGAAGTCCTTATCCCACATCTCCGTATCAATCTCCCATATTTCCCCCAACACGTTCCCTGTTCTGGCACAGCAGGTGCCCTGTAGCTGTAGACTTCGATCTTCTTTGTAGCACTGATGCTCTTAGGATTATGTTGAACCCAATCACGTCCTCAGCTTTTCTTCCCTTTGCCTGTAGGAGGTAAGAGTCTACAATGTTGCCCAGAAGTTCTGACTTTCCCAAGAACCTTTCACGTGTGATCAGTCGGACTTGGCTTTCTTTTGTTTTAGTTTTTTTCATCAGCTTTCTCTTTGCATTGTCCTTTTCCAAAGAGTTGATGCCCAGTAACATCCACCCAATCCCATAGTTCTCATAATTACCAACTCATTTCCAGAATTCCAGGGCACTCCCCTCCTCTGCTTACACCCTCCGGGGTCACCACAGTGAGGTTCCAGCAGTGACAATAGCAGAGCAAGCTGGTACCTACCTTACTCTACCTCCTGCCAGGACTGGGGCCCTCTTGGCCAGCCAGTTGATAGAGATCCTGGTCCAAATGTGCACTTTAGAGCTGGCTTTCCAGACCCCTCCCAGACAAGATCCACATGTCATGTGTCCTGGGAAGCAAACTCCAAGATGCTATGAGAAGGGGTAAAGCTCACTCTGAAATGCTGCCCAATCCATATGTGTGAGAGAGGGAAGGAGACAGGACTGGCAAAGGGAGATGTTGAACACAATCTAGCACAGCAAGACGGGGAGCTCAGAGAGAGCTGGCAATCGGGATGCTCTTTGTGAGTTGTTTTAACTGGAGTGAAGAGGCTAGTGTCCACTTAGCCTCCACTTCTTCAGTCCTCTACTTCAGGCTGCCTGCTAGAAGCAGGTGCAAAAGTGGGCAATGCAGCTCTTTCTACTGAGAGAACACTAGGTCGGGACCCAGCTGTGACCTACCATCCTCCAACACCCCAAGGGCAAATATGGTGTGTTCTCAACAGCTTCCTTTCTTCTAGTTTAAAAAATTTTATGTATTTATTCATGAGAGACACACACACACACACACAGAGGCAGAGACACAGGCAGAGGGAGAAGCGTACAAGCAAAAACCAGTCATTGTGAAAAGGCAAATATAAAATTGTGCTTCCTGACCCAAGCTCTATGTCCACAGAAACAGAGCAGCTGGTGTAGGTACTGGGGTCCAGGTGGGCTGGATGGTGTTTAAATGCACTCCTAAGCATTAGACTCCATTTCCTTCCCTCCCCAGGAGGTTTCAAGAGATCAGGCCACCTTGAGGCCTCCCTCAGCACATGAGAACTTGAGGTCATCAAGCCCCACACATGGAGCAAAGCAGGGCAGCCTTCACCTTGTTCATGACACCTGTCCTCACTCTACTCAAGGCTGGGCTGACATTTGTTTTTATTACCCTGGTATTGAACTTGTCCTGGCCCAAGGACAAGGTCTCAGAGTTATCCCATGAGACACCAATGAGGGAATGCCTGGGATTTCTCACTTTTCTGTGACCCTCCTTCAACTATGAGCTTATTCCCTCTTCAGAAAGAGGATATGTGACCTGACCCATGGTGTTTAAGGACTAGGTTAGTAAACCACACTTACAGGTTACTGAGCCCCATTCTCTCCACTCCTTCCCTCAAGAAAGACATTGAGGGAAATGTCCTGAGAAAGGTGAGCAAGATAAGGAGCTTCTTACTCTGAATTCTGCCTCAACTTGAGTGCAAGGGCGATTCATGACTTTCAGAGTGTTGATGGGGCCCAGGTGACCCAGATGGAATAATTGGAGGCCCCACAGAATGGACTCCACGGTGCCCCTTCTTCTGCTTTTTCAAGATCTTATTTATTTACTCATGAGAGACACACAGAGAGGCAGAGACATTGTCAGAGGGAGAAGCAGGCTCCCTGCAGGGAAGCTGTTGCAAGACTCGATCCCAGGACTCTGGGATCATGCCCTGAGCCAAAGGCGGATGCTCAACCACTGAGCCACCCAGGTGCCACTCAGGTGCCATATTAAAGAGGGTGCTCCTTAATATGGTGCCTTATATCCCTTCATTTCCAGACCCAGATTCCTGCCAAGCCCCAGATTTCCCAGCCTTGGTGAGGTTCCCCATTGTGTCTTGAATAGAAATGAATTCCATCCTAGTCTGATGAAGAGAAATGATTCTCCTTCTTCTGCCTCCATGTCCTACTCCTCAATCCCAGTGTCTGCTCCACTGCTGACAGCCCTCCTCCTGAGCCCAAAGCTGCTGCTGCTCATCACTGTCTCTGCCATCTATGCCCACAGGAAGCAAGGACCTAACTGTAAGTTTGGGTCAGGGAAGGCAGGCCAAGATCAGTCCCAGTAGGATCCAGGTCAGGAAGAGGGGCAGCCCACAGAGCACAGAGGGTCAGCACCCATCTGGAGTAAAGAGCAGGTGACACACGTCCCTTGATGCCCTCAGAAATCTCAGGGACCCTCCAGGAGGTTCCCAATCCCAGGGAGTGTGTGTGTGTGGGGGCTGTAGTTGGTGGTTGAGGTTCAAGGCCTTCAAGAGTGTGCACAGAGTCCTAGAGATTCTGGGAAGGGAGTGGGCAGAGGGCCTGAGTTAGGGGCAGCTGGGTGCAAGGAATCCCTTGGAGACCATCCCTAGATTATCGAGCATGGGGCTTCTAAGGATACAAGGAGTCTGCTTCTAGGAGATGCTGATAGATGCCAGATAGTTGCTCTGAGGAGGGCTCCTGGCTGACCCTCTGTGGGACAGACTGGATGGGATGGGGAAGGGGGGTGAGAACCTGGGGGAGAGCCTGAGGTGGCAGTGTCCTATATCAGGGGCTGCCTGACCTCCCACAACAGGTGCCCCAGGAGGAAAATAGCACCAAGGACATAGCAGACACGTGGGGAACATTTCTGGAATGATGAGCAGATAATTAAATGTGGACATGGATCCCACACCTCTTTCCTCCTCCCCTGCCACACGCCACCATCAGTGTCTGCTGCCTCCTTCCTTCCCTGAGAGGCCCAGCCTAAGAGAAGGAACAACTAGACGCTTCCACAATTCTGCTCCATATGCATTGCTTCCCCCAGACGCCAGCCTACCCACAGATCTTGCGGCTCCTTCTCACAGTCCTTCTGCCCTCAGCACTGGGTCTTCATCCCTGGGCCTGAGCAGGATCCATGGGAACTTGCTCTGGGGACTTATGTAAGGACATATGTCTGGAATATGAGGAACAGTTCACATCTACACATATCAGGCATCTCAACCATCTCCTGGGGACTGTGGCCATGAACTACACAGTCACGTCCATACTCTCAGGACGTATTCCTGCCAAGACCCAGATTTCCCAGCCTTGGTGAGGTTCCCCATTGTGTCTTGAACAGAAATGAATTCCATCCTGGTCTGATGAAGAGAAATGATTCTCCTTCTTCTGCCTCCATGTCCTACTCCTCAATCCCAGAGAGAAAATTCCTTCCTCCCAGTGATTGAAAGGTTAGCTCTTCTGTCACCTTCAGTCATCCCAACCCCACTGCTCATGTACACCAGCTGGCAGTCCAGGAGGCCGGAGCCATCCTTGATATCCTTTCATTATATACCACATTCAATTCTGCCTTTGGAATTCTAAGTCCCAATGTTAAATAATCTACTCCCAGAAAGGAAAAGAAACCTGATTTGTAGTGCTTATGGACATCTGTGGTGTCAACACTCCGACGTGGCCAATGACAAGCTGCCAGCACTTTCACAATTAGCTCACAAAACTCTCAGGAGTGAGTGTAAGCCTCCTCCCGCACACCAGTGAGCTCTACCCAGAGTCTGCACACTGTTCCCTCCCAGGGCTGCTTGCTCCCTGATCCTGGCCACCAGCATCTGTTCCTGGACCATTGCTTCCTCTCTAGCAGGCCCTCTAGTTTCAGCCACAGTGATTCCTTAAAAATGGAAGTCAAAGTATATGTCTCCTCTGTTTCCTCCCCCTAAGGATCTGCATGACCGTCTCTCCCTCTTTCAAGTTCTGCTGACATGTCACTTTATTTAAAGCCCCTTACATAAACCACCCTTATAAAATATCAATTCCTTTCTCTTGCTCTGTGTTCTGATAGATCATAGCTGAATTGAATTGTTTCCCTAGAACTTATGGTCAGCGGACATGATAAATGGAGGCCGAATAAATAAATAAATAAGTAAATAAATCAATAAATAAATAAATATAAAAAAATAAAAAATAAAAAATAAATGGAGGCCAGTGCTCATTTTGTAGGAGATTGCGGGACAGAAACTATCACTGTTTGGCTGGAACATGCAACGTTAACTCAGTAATCAACGGGCAAAATAATGATTCTTCTGTGACCTTCACAAATGTTTTTCAAAACATAGAAAATCTCTTTAGCTATCTATTGTGAAAGTTATAGGGAAATTAAAAAACAATAAAACTATTGTTTACTTGATATACGGTCATTTGAAACATTAGCAACACTGAAAAGGCTTGTGTTTTATTTTTTGTAAAGACCTATCAAGAGTAGTTTGCACAGTGCTTGCATTCTTCTGACCTCACACTTGACAATATAGAGTCAGCATCTGAGTTATCTCACTCTGTTCTCAATGGGATCAGCTTCCAACATTCCAACTCTTGCACTTTCTTTTTATTTTTTTAATTGTTTTTTAACTCTTGCACTTTCAATGTTGTGAAATCTTTACAGTATTAATTTAATTATTTGCTGGTGTCACTTCCTTGGGACATTTTCACACATCGCCCCTGCTTCAACCACCACTCTCCTGTTTCACGGGGTAAGTTTGCCTTCATTCTGTTCCTTAGGCTGCATATCCACACACTGGGGACCAGCATCCCTGTCACCATTCCCATGGTAGCTAGGCCTTTATGAGCTCCACTCACATTCAACGTGAACTTCACCTGCAGCCTCATCTCTTCTTGTTTCTCCATTGCACTCTCAGCTTTGTGCCAATTCCCTTTTGTCATTTTTTCCAGCTTTATGCAATGTCGCTGTGGTTCATTGCTGAGAGAACAGAGCACAACACAACAGCCTGTGCTGCTGTGTGTGGTAAAATAAGTAACGGAGTCACAGAGATGAACCATTACAGTCTTTGAAAGATGTGATGCTTACTTATCGTGATGAGCATTTGCTAGTTACATAGGGATTTGTGGCCTGAGGAAGAAGCAGCAGTAAAGTTTGTACTTCATGCCGTTGCTCGTGGTAAATTCCTTGTGGTCAATAAAACTTGAAATGTGTGTTTGGGGACTAAGTGTTTTTTTTTTTTCTTTTTTTTTAAGATTTTATTTATTTATTCATGAAAGACACAAAGGAGAGAGAGAGGCAGAGATACAGGCCGAGGGAGAAGCAGGCTCTATGCAGGGAGCCTGATGTGGAACTTCATCCGGGGACTCCAGGATCACGCCCTGGGCCAAAGGCAGGCACTAAACCACTGAGCCACCCAGGGATTCCCGGGACTAATGTTCTTTAACTGACTTGTGCAACTGACATTCGTGCACTTCAGCACCATGCAGTATGAGAATTCCTGTGTGTATTTGTCTCTTCCTCAAATAGGATGTCAACTCTGACAGAGAAGGGACCATACCTGTGTCCTTGGTTCCCAGAACAATGACTGCCATGTGTTAGGCCATCACATTTTTAAAAAACATATTGGTGAATACTTCATGGAAGATATCAGTGTCTACTAGATGTCAGATTATAAAATAATATTTCACTTCATTCAATCAACTGGTGCATGTACCTAAAACCTTTTCATTAAATACTACTCCCTCTTCTTTGTGTTGAAAAATTCTACCAGAACATCATATCCTCCAGAAATAAGCAAGTGGATTTCCAAAAAAACACAACAATAGCCCACTGATTGGAGTACGTCAAATGAGTACAGGAACCTCCTGGAAGAGCTCCCGATGGCCAAAGTGCAACAGTTTGAGCAACAAATAAGTAAAGCATTATATCCGGTTCTGCTATGGTCTGAATGTTTGAGTCCTCACAAAATTCAAGTGTTAGAATATTCAAGCCCACATGCTGCTGTCAGAAGGTGGGGCCTCTGGATACTAAGTAGGTCATGAGGATCCACCCTCATGAGTGGTATTAGCCCTTTTAAAAGAAACCCCATGGGGTGCCTGAGTGGCTCAGAGGTTAAGCATCTGCCTTTGGCTCAGTTCCTGATCCCAGGTCCTGGGATCGAGTCCCACATTGGAATCCTAATAAGGAGCATCTTCTCCTACTGCCTGTGTCTCTGCCCCTTTCTGTCTGTGTCTGTCATGAATAAATAAATAAAATCTTTTAAAAATAAATGAATGAATAAATGAATAAATAAATAAATAAATAAATAAGACCCCAGCCCCTTCAGCCATGTGAGGACAAAATGAAAAACCTAGAGGCCCTCTCCCAAGCAGGCTGACTCCCTGATCTCAGGTTCCAGCCTCCACAAGAGTGAGCAGGTACTTTCTTTTGTTATAAGCCACCTAGTTGGGATATTTTGTTATAGCTCCTTCTAAGACCGATTACACTCCCACATACAAAATAAATATCTTTAAGCCCAAATTGGTATAAATTAATAATTGAGTAAATAGATAAATTGAAGAGAAGAAATAATGTCCTGTGCAGAAAGGTCCCAGATGATTTACGTAGATACTTTACCCTAAGGACAGGAAGCCTAACCGCCCACTCCTGAAGGGTGGGCTGGTTGTGGTGACTCTTCTAAAAAGGATAGCATGGAAAAGTGGAAAAAGGAGTAACTACAGAGAGGACACTTGACAAATAGAGTTCAGCCACATGATCATGAGTTCACCGACAGCCACGAGCCATGGCCACAGTGTGCACCCTGGATATAATGTCATGAAAGCAGCACTTTTCCTCTGTGACCTTCCTCCCCAAACCCGTCACCCCAGTCTGCTTATGAGGAAAGCATCTGACAAATTGCAGAGAGACATTCCATGAGATACCTGAGCAGGACTGCTCTAACTGTCAGGCCATCACCAACAAGGAAAGGCAGATAAGCTGTCAGAGCTGAGAGCAATCTAAAGAAAAAAGACAAGAAAATGTCATGTGGTAACCTGCATGGAATTCTGAAAGACAAAAGGTCATTGGGGTAAAAACTAAATAAATGTTTGCTGGGCTGAGTATCTGTGTCTCCCCAAAGTTCAAATGTTGAATTCTAAAATCCAGTGTGATGGGATTTGAAAGTGAGATCATTGATGGGTGTTGAGGTCATGAGGATGGAGTCCTCACGAAGGGGATCATTGCCCTTATGAAGAGAGGCCAGGCAACCAGCTTGCCCCATCCACCAGGTGAGAATACAGGTAATCGGCAGTCTACAACCACAAGCCCAACCATCACAGCCCAACCATCCTGGCACCCTGATTTCAGACTTCCAGCCTCCAGGTCTGTGAGAGATAAGTTCCTGTTGTTTCAAGGCATCCGGTTTATGGTGCTATGTTATAGCAGCCCAAGCTAAGAAAAAATCTGAATAAACTATGCCTTTGGTTAATAGTAATGTACCAAGTTTTGGTTCACTAATTATCACAGGTGCACCATATTTCCATTAGATGCTAATAAGAGGGAAACTGTGTGCAGTTATATATGGAACTCTGTGTGATTGTCATAATTTTTGTGTAAATGTAAATTGTTCCAAAATAGGAACTATTAAAAAATGTCATTATCCTGTCCTCAGCTGAATCTCGCCTCTTGCACCTCACTGGGGGACAACACAAGACAATGTGTGTTGGGGAGACTTCTGTGTTTTTATACCCAGGGTTTTTTGGTTGGTTTGTTTGTTTGTTTAAAGATTTCCATTTACTTATTCGTGAGAGACAAAGAGAGAGGCAGAGACACAGGCAGAGGGAGAAGCAAACTCTCTGAAGGAGCAGGTCGTGAGGCTCCATCCCAAACCCTGGAATCAGGCCCCGAGCCAAAGGCAGAATGCTCAACTGCTGAGCCACCCAGGCGTCTTCATAGCCAGGTTTCATTTCACTTCACAGTCTGAGGTCCTTCTCCTCCTTTCTCTGTCCACTGCCAGAGCTCACTCCAGAGCCAAGCACTCAGAGATCCCAAAAGAAGCTGCTCCTCGGTCCTCTATGACATTCCCCTAAATATTTCCAGTTTGTAAAGCCCATGTTAGACCAAGTGGGGTCAGCACACTCTGAGACTCTGAGTGAGGTGGGAGGGCTGTAAGACCTCATGGGAGGGGAAGTGAAGTTATACCATATCCTGAGCCCAAGGACCTGAAGTGGAAGGGGCTCAGCAGAGGGTGGTGAGTGCTATGATGAACCAGACCTCAGGAGATGGCCCTGAGCTGTCAGCCCTCTTGGGATGGCCTCAGCTGAGGAAAGCCACAATGCCAAGGTCACGCCTGGGAACCTGCCATATCCAGTGGCTCATCAACATGGGGATGTAAAGGTCCAGCCCTCTCACCCCAGTTCAGGACAACTTTAAAGGAACATCCTAGTACCAGAGATCCGTGGGAGATCAGCTGAAGTTTTCTTTGGGACTTCACTGCCACCCACTTCTTCTGAACAATCTCGCTCCCTTCTCCTCACTACCATGTTGGATTCTAGTGTTTTCCCTGAAAATGACCTGCTTGCTAATATTCATGTCAGCACGTTTCCCAGGAAACCTGATGGGGAGTAGAGAGGCTGTGGTGGGTACCAGAAAGGGTGGGATCATTTTATCCCCTGGGGCCAAGCCAATCATGGAAGGATGGGCTTTTTAACGTACCACATACCACATACCTTGTATCATATACCATATGCCACATACCAAATCCATATGCCATTTACAATATGCCTCTACCATATATCACCCACTATATGGCATAAACAATACACCAGATACCACATACCACACACCACACACCACACACCACAGACCATATACCAAACAATCTAACTATGCAAGAACAATGAGAATCCACAAAAATGTTTATGCAAGAATGGGATGTCCTCAGATCTGTGTGTTGGAAAAACACCCTGGATGAAGTAGAAAGAAGAGCAACAGCGGGCAAAGGAGTTAGGGATAGCTTATCCGGAAGTAACAGTTTTCACCCAGGCAGAAGATGATGTGGAAATGGGGACATAGATTCTAGAGGTGTTTAGGAGGTAAAATTAATAGGGGCTGGTAGGAGAGAGACGAGGGTGTAGAACATGGGTCCCTTCTTGGTTTGACCAAATGGTTACAAGTTGTGCCAAACACTGAACAGGGGCTAAGCGGAGAAGAGAAAGTCCAAGTGCAGACTATGAACACAGTTTTGAGTATTAGAGCTATACAAATGAACATTTCAAGGTCAAAGTTTACACAGCTCAGCCACCAAGAAGTGCATTCAAGGTTTGAACCTTAACTGCTTCTGTTTGCAAAGCCAGTGCTCTTGACTGTGAAGGCACTAAAAATCCCAGGCTCTAAAGAGTTAAGAGTCTAATGGAAGGTGTGAGGTCTGCTAGAGAAGTATTACATGGCAGGTTTCCTGAAAGCTGGGGTAAGATCCTGCCCAGCTCTCAGCAGGGCTAATCCAGCACGGACTTCCTCATTCCAGAACAATGTGATAGGATGGTGTCATAAGTGGAGGAGGGGACTCTTGTCATCTCCCATAGGCAGTTTGGGACTGTTCTGCATTCTCCTCTTGTTCTAACACCTCTCCTGGCCCTAACATTCTGTCGATCCCTAGAGGATGTGGGGCTAACAAAGAAGCAAAGCGAAATAGCCTTAGCGGTCAGTGCTGAATATGCACTCGTGGATATTAAAGGTTCACTAGCTGAGTGTGGGCTGAGAGGCCCGGGACACAACCTTTGTGCTTGGATTGAGCCCATTCTGGAGGTGAGAGAAGGAGGCCAACATGCTGGTTCTCCTCTCTTTCTGAGAGCTTTTCTTCTGTCCTCCACTCCCTTCTTCCAGAGCTACCCCCAGACCGGCACAGATAGAATAGGCAGCCCTCACCTTCCAGGCATGTTTCTAGGTGCATTGCTTTTGCTCCTGCACAGTGGTCTCACGCTCCCTGTAGCACCCTCAATTCTATAAACCACAAATTATCACCATCGCCAAAAGTCTAACCTCTTTCCCGCATCATGTCTACCTCTACAGCAGCAGGGGTGTGGGTTGGGGAGATCTCAGATGGGATGAGGCTCAGCAATGAGCATAAGTTCATGGGTGTCATGCCCTTAACTCTGGAAACCCCAAACATTTCAAGCAGCATCTTCTCAGCTTGTGGCCGCCTTGCCTGTCCCTTGATAATCTCAAAGAAAAAATGTTAAAGTCCTGTGGTCTCTCCTCTCATCACAGTCCCCTTCTTCTGACATCACAGAGGCAGGGAGTATCTTCTCTCTTCAGAGCAGAGTCCTGGGCCTCCCATGACAACACTCAGACAGGAAGGCTCTAAGACCATGATGAAGCCTGTCCCTGGCTCTGCATCTGCCCACCTCTGCCATCCCTGCTGCTGACTCTGCTGCTGGAATTCCCCAGTGAGTGGAGCTTCAGATGTGTGTGGTGGGGACTCCCTTATGCCTGTTTACTCTGTTCTCACCAGTTTACCTAGAATTTCTTGGAGGAGAATTTCTCTGTCTGAGCCCGAATTGATAGAACTAGGTTGGAATAGCTCTTGGCTCAGAAAATCTCCCAGTGGCTGTGTGGAACAGTCCACACCATTACGTTCAAGGAAAGACACTCCTCTATGGTCACAAGCCTGAGCGCAGCACATTTTAGAGTTCTCATCCCCCGCCCCCCGCCCCCAGGGTTACATAGGACCAAAAAATCTGTCCTTTAATTTTTTACCACCACACAGATGCTACCTCTCAATGGACAACAAATGTGGGAAAATATGAAATTATAAAGCAAGAAAAGAATCCTTAATGTTCCATCTAAACATAATCACTGTGAAAATTTGCAGAGGTTTGCATGCTAATGGAACACTGGCCAGAAGTGGTCACTAGGGGTCTCTCTGGGTCAGTGATGGAAGCTGAACACTGCAGGCTCTCCAACAGAACTTAAGGTTCTGACTCTACTTGCTGAAAAAGCTAAACAAGCATGTGGAATCTCTTCCCCAAGGCCATTGGTTCATGTTGCAGAGGCTTTGAGTTCCAACTGCCAGAGCAGATGGCTTGAGAGGTGCACATCTGATGGAAGAGGACGCCAAAACCATTTTCTGAGTATAAGGAAGGAGGAAGAAAGCTTGGATAGTTTTTGAACGAGTAAAATATATGAGACATCTAGACCCCTTGCAAAATGTTAGTAAACATTTGCAGAAGAATTAGTACCAATTTTATACAATCTTCCAGAAAATAGAAGAGGATGACACGTTCCTTATTCATTTGTTGGGTCTATTATTACCTTGATAGCAAAACCAGATTTAATGTACATTAAAAAGATAACTACAGACGTATATCTCTCATGATTCTACATGCAAGGATTTTCAACATAATGCTAGCAAATAGAATTTCAGAATGTAAAGTTCTATACCGTGGTATTTAATCCTAGGAAGGATTTATTCAGGCACGGAAGACTGTTTCACTGCTTATAAATCAATTACTGTAATCTATCACATCAACAGGTTAAAAAAGAAAACTACATGATAATATCAGTTGATGCAGAAAAAGCCTTTGACAAATCCAAAACGTATTCATGATGCAAACTCTCAGCCAACTGGAAATAGCAGAGAATTTCCTCAACTTGATGAAAAACATCTGCAGAATGTCCCACACCTTTCATTGCACTTAGTGGTAAATGTCTGAATGGCTTTTTTCCCCCTAAGGTAAGGAATGAGGGAGGTTTTTCATTCTCACAACTCATATTCAACACAGTACTAGAAGTTATAGGAGAACAAGGGAGAAGAAGAAAGGAAGAGAAGGGAAGAAACGGAGGGGAAAGGAATCTAAACTGAGAAGGTAGAAATTTTTTAAAAGTTAGAAATAAAACTTCCTTATTTGCAGATGAAAATCTCAGAGGATCTGCTTTTTAAGAAACTCTTTAAGTTGGGATCCCTGGGTGGCGCAGCGGTTTGGCGCCTGCCTTTGGCCCAGGGCGTGATCCTGGAGACCCAGGATCGAATCCCACATCGGGCTCCCGGTGCATGGAGCCTGCTTCTCCCTCTGCCTGTGTCTCTGCCTCTCTCTCTCTCTCTCTCTCTCTCTCTCTCTCTCTGTGACTATCATAAATAAATAAAAATTAAAAAAAAAAAAAAAAAAGAAACTCTTTAAGTTGATAAGTGAGATCAGCAAGGATCCAAGATCAACATACAAAAATCAATTGTGCTTCTATATACTAAAAACACATATGATCATTTTCATTAGCATGCAAAAAAGGAGAAATACTCAGGTATTAATCTCATATAATATGTATAAGACCTAAATAAGAATGCTAGAAAACTGACGAAACAATCAAAGAAGAACTAAAGAAATAGAGCTACATCCCATGTTCAGGGATAGAAAGACTCAATATTGTCAGGGTATCCATACTTTCCAAGTTGACCTAGGGATTAAAAGCAATCTCGATCAAAATACCTGAAAAGTACTTTATGTATAGTAACAAACTGATTCTAAAGTTTATATAGAGAAATTAAAGATCCAGAATAGCCAACTCAATGTTGGGGAAGAATAAACTAGAAGATTGACATGATTCCACTATAAGATTTACTAGGGAACTCCAGGAATCAAAAAAGTGGCATTGGTGAGGGACTAGACACACAAAGCAAAGCAAGAGAATAGAAAGTCCAGAAACAGACCCACATAAATACAGCCAACTGATCTTTCGGGAAGTACCAAGATAGTCTTTAACAAATGTTGATGGAGCTACTGGACATGTGAACATACGTGAAAACAAATTGACTCCAGACACAGACCTCCTAACAGCCTTCATAAAAGTAACTCAAATGTAGACATGAAACTATAAAAATATCTAGAGGATATCTTGGAATAAAATCTAGATGACCTTTGATATGGATTGTTTTAATGGATTGACTTCATAGTTTAAAGTAGATTTAGGTTCACACCAGAATTGAGCAGAATGTGCAGATTTCCCGTAGGACTCCCCACCTCCACACATCACAGCTGCTGCCATTATCAAAATCCTCCACCAGGGGTACATTTCTTACAAATGATGAACCTACTACACTGATGGGTCCTTAACATCCAATGTCCACAGTTCACATTATGATTCACTCTTGGTATTGTAGAGTCTGCGGATTTGGACAAGTTTGTCCTGTAATTCACTACAAATTATCCTATTAGGGCACAGAGTAGTTTCACTTCCCCAAAAATCCTCTGTGCTCTGCCTATTTATCTCTCTCTACCCTAATCCCTGGCAATCACTGACATATTACTGTCTCCAAAGTTTTGCCATTTCCAGAACGTCATATAGTTGGGATGATGCAAGCTTTTCCTTTGATTAACAATAAGCATTTAAGGTTCTTCCTCATCTTTTCAAGGCCTAATAGGTCATTTCTTTATAGCACTGGGTAATATTCCACTGTCTGGTGTACAATCACAATTTCTTTATGCACTCTTTATTGAAGGTCATTTTGGTTGCTTTCAAACTTGGCAAGTATAACTAAAGCTGTCTTGTACTGTGAGGGGGAACCTGTTACAGGCCTCTCTCCCAGCCTCTGGTAGCCCCAGAAAAGGACTTCTTCCTGTGTCTTTACATCATCTTCCTTCCGTCTGTGCATGAGAGCTAAGTTAACCTATGCCTGAACTCCTGATCCACAGGAACTATGAAATAATATGTGTTTCCGTAAACCACTAAGTTTGTAGTAATGTGTTGTTCAGCAAGTCCCCTTGTTTATATAATGTCTACTATGCTCCAAGCCATCCCCCTGTTATGATGCAGAAGGTATGTACCATCTTCCTCCTTGTACATTGGTCTCCTTCCCCTCCTGCCATATGGCAACCCAATTTGTAATTTTCATATATTGGTGCCAAGATATGTTACTAAGAGTATGTAGTGAGTCCCCACCTTGACCTAACCAGGCCGTCAGACATTGGGCCAAGACAAAGAACATGAGAAATGAAGCAAAACTTCTTTCCAGGAATTTCAGTAAAACAGTTCCAGGTGAATTAGCCTGAGAGTTTCATCAATACTATTCATTCTTTCATCCATGCATTCCTGCATCCAACCATGCATCAAGCATGGACTCAATTCACTTTCATTCTGCTATGCATTTACTTAATGGGTACCTGAATCTCCTCTGAGGTGGACCTCCCACAGATGACCCATCTTCAAGGAATTCCCAGGCTCCCACAGTGGACATCCTCAAGTAGGAGTCTGCTCTCTCTAATCTGTATCATTTCCCTGTTCAGTGACAGTGTCCCAGTCATCACCCTCCTTGGATTGGTGGCTATCTGCCACGTGCAGAGACTCTATCCAGAGAGTGTGCATCTCAGTTGGTTAGAGAACTGTCCTACATTCAAGGGAGCTGAGCAACTCACATCCAAGGAGAATAGTGATGGGCACTACACCTTGGGAAGCTTGCATTTGGTGAATGTGTCAGGCCAGGAGTCTGAGCGGGTGCTCACCTGTAGGGTGCAACATGAAGTACAATCCCCCATCCAGGCCAACCTCATACTGTCCACAGCACCCCATGGCACATACAAGCCCACTGGAAGCCCAGTTAAGCTCACCTCTACTGCTCTGAGCTCCTGGTTCACCTTGTCTCCTGAGTGGAGTGAGGTATTTAAACTCACAGAGCCCCCATTTGATGTCTCCTGTTGCCCATTGGGATGCCTGTTCTTTCTTTGTAGCTTTGTTTCTGGCTTCAAGGTGCTGCTGGTGATGAGCTTCATAGTCACCTACATCTGCAGGCGACAGAACCTGTAACAGGTGATTTGGAGGTAGGCCTTAGTGCCTCGAGAGAGAAGTCATGTCACCATCATGGGCTGTCCAAAGGAGTCCAAAGTGAGCCCACTATTTCACACAGTACACCAGGGGGATCTAGCTTCAAGTGAAGGTTGGGAAGCTCTTGTTTTCTCTAAATGTTGTTGGAAATCTCAGAGGCTTCCAGCTCTCATGCATCCTACAGTGCCCTTGGGTCTGAAGATTTTTAAATGAAGTCCCTTGGAGTCCTGGGTGGGGATCCCAGTTGTGGAGTTGGGAT